>NW_025920116.1:749339-882559 GCF_902686445.1 Sciurus carolinensis
CCTGTCAATGTTGCAGGATGAAAATGCTCAAGACTGGACACCTCTGTTGCCACCAACCCCGTTTTTGGACTCTTCAGGTGTCACCGCCACCAAGTAACAACTGAACTTCCAAGACCTGGATGCCGGTGATGCCCACTGATGCCCCAATGTCAATGCACTTCACCCACGCCTGACAGCCAGGGCCCTGCACCTGACATGGGACTCCTGATGAGCTGCATGTTGCTGCTGCCACCACCAGACTGAAGCTCCACGCTGCTGCCACTGGACTCCGACATGGATGCCAGACAGTGACAGTCAGCACTGGACACCAACTTCACCACCACTGCAGTCAAACTCCTGTCGGGAGTGCAGGATGAAACACTCACGACTGGATGATTCTGTTGCTCGCTGCAGCTTCCAGACTCTTCCACTGCCACGGCCACCACAACCATGCTGCAACTGAATCCCAAATGTGTCAGGACACTGATACCTCCACAGGTGCCCAGAGTCAACACTCAACTCTTCACCTCCAAAGCCTGATGCCCGATGAACAAGGCAACTGCATGTTGCTGCCACTGGGGCCAAATGCCACCATTCCATGATGTTGCCACTGCAGTGACTCAACCTCAAGGTTACTGTCGTGCTGCCCAAGACTCCAGGAACTGGACTTTGGGCATTCTCCATCACATTTGCCCTGTCAGTGTCCACCACATGCCACCTGCCTTTTATCTTCCAAGACCAGGCACTAGTTCTTCTTGGTCCTTGAGGAGTACTGGTGTTAACTCAATGAACACCACCAAGGAAAACATGTGAATACTTCAACTGAAGGCTGCAGTACTCACAGCAGACAGTAAGCTGGGCTAGGTCAGTCCAGTCTGCGGTAAGGGCACAGGGGTAGAGTCCAAGGGTTGCTGGCCAGGGCTGGACCTTGAACCTGTGGGGTAAGCTGGAAAGGGATCTCCCGTGGCTCTTGGAGTCCAGCCTTGGGAGCAATTTCTGGTCCTTTCTCCTGAGTTTCCTACCCCATCTTCTTCTTCTTCTCCCCTGTACTGGACTCTTGGTATCCATGACAGGGCCTTCTGGGCACTGGACCTGTGGGCTCTGGGCCTCTGGGCAGCAGTGTGAGGTTTGGGTACATCGCAGAAGGTTGGGGAAAGCCAGACTGGCTAGACTCCACCCACATGAATTTGGGGAAAAGCTGCCTCTTGGGAAAATACCCTCCCAGATCTACCAAATTTAACCTGACATTGGCTTCTTCCAATAGATTATAAGAAAGGAAAAATATAAGTTAGCAAGTTGTGTCTTGCTAAAGGGTACTGCGAAGAGAGGCAGAGACTTCATAGTTGGGAGAACTAGATTCAAATCCCTCTTAACTGGGTGATCTTGACCAGAGTACAGAACTCACTATAACCTTGGTTTTGCATATTATAAAATAAGGATGGTGAGAATGATAAGCCAGGGGTAAATTAAGATGTTGTGCCCAACCTTAATTTGGGAGCCAGATAGGCTTTTAGCATTATTTCCATGCAGAAATATAGTCTGAGATAAAAGGTGACACACTTAGATACGGCATCTTTGGAAGACAACTGAACAGTGAGGTAGGGAGTTGAAATTTACTTCGGGTTTTGAGATGAAATAATAATATATGGAGAATCATAAGCCAAAGCATGAAGTGCACAAACACAGATATACATTTTGCAATATTTTGTTCCTTTTGGACTGTTTTTGGACTTCTCTGAAAATAGAAACCCATTTTCTCATATACATTCTTTTGCAGTTTTTCCCCTTAACTTGCACCCCTTCAGTTTGCCACAGGGAAGAAGGAAACATCAAACAAGCTTGAGGATCAGAAGGAAACCAGCTCCACCCTAGTCACTCTGAAAGCTGACTAGTGTGTGCATGGCCGAAGCTTGAGGAAACATTGTCCCTGCTTTAACCACTTGGGGCTGGATGATCAACACAAGGTGGAAGATAAATAACCAGCAAGACAAATGAACTGTTTCATCCTCTAAATCTTTCACTGTGATGCATCCTCACTCTTTTACTGTGATGCATTGCCATCCCTTACTTTTATCATATACTTAGTGCTTTCTTTGGTCTTTACTATAGGATTGATAACAATCAAAACATATAGCAGACAATATCAGAAGACAAGCAGATGTATTAGATCAAACCTTAAAGGGTACTAAGGCTTGGAATTGAAGCTCACTATTTGGAGGATAGTTTTATACTCTTGGTGGATTCAAAAGCTTAATTGACATAGTGGGGATTATGGTATTAATATTTTTATTGCTTCCATATTTGTCTACCATTTACATTAAAACTATTGGGTTTCTATAGAAGAATCTGTTAGAAAAGACAGCAAGTAAGATACAGCATTATATAAAACTTTATGCCAAGAAAGTAATGGTGCTCTTTGATTTAAAGATGTAGTCCCCAAAAGATCCCACGTTAATTTTAACATATAAACCTCCCTCCTAGTCAACATATTTTTTTAAATTTCAGCAGGATTTCTAGAGAGGTCTTTGTGGTTTGAGTTCCTCTTTGTTGTAAAGACCAGATTTTTCTTTCTTGTAAAAGGTATGCAATCAAGTTTGTTGATGTGCAAAAGTTACTATTTCTGTTTTCTTAGTAAAATCTTGTGAAAACTCTGTCCAACCTAAGAACCTGGAAAAAAAAAGTAACCATTATGTTAACCATCTTGTTGTGTAACCTACTGCTGAATAGAAATTTCAGAGAATTTCCAGACCTGGATTGCAGAGATTTTGGGGGGTTAGCCTATTTGGATTGCTGCAGTTTAAAAACACCTGCCTCCTGCAAATTCCTCAGGTGTCCAGCCTCATCTGCCCTATATCAATGCCTGCTTAGAATGCTACAATGTCCCCATTCTTGAAGGGCATACAGAGATAGATACTCTTGCTGACTCTGCCACAGTATGAACTCTATGCAGTCATTAATCACAATACAGTAAATGGAGATTACACTATATTGACCTCAACATCAAGTCAATGTTCCATAATAAAACTTATATTGTATACATATGTTGAGTTTCTGTGATGTGCTCCATAAAAATATACAAATGATACATCTGAATACATTTTTTTTAACTGGTGAAGATGTGTTTTGTGAAAAATCTGACTGGCATATTTGCATTTTGCATTGTTCTAATATTTTGCTCTAATAACATTTAATGATATGATTACATTTTTAAAATCTGAAAAAAGGCATCAGAATTTTGTATTGTAATATTATTAGTAAAGGGGATATTTTAGTAATTAGAATTTATGCTTTCGTGTTCTTAAAACTAATATGCTGAATTAAAGGTTTGCAGTAGACACACACTCTGTCAGATACTCAGTTGGTGAAGCCACAGCTTGGTGCCTGCACAGGCAAGTGCCCATGTGTGCCTGGTTCTTTGTCACCTAGTAGATAGGAGCCCTGTACCAGGGTGGCAGGACCTGCATTCCAGACCCCTTATTTGCCTATCTTGGGGCAACATTGCTGTGCTCTGCTTCAATTTCTCATCTGTGAGGATTTTTCTTCATTCTGCCCATGGAGCTATTGAAGTTCAGTGAGGCACTTCATCAAGTTTAATGAAGGTTGACTGGTCAACAGTGTGAGGAGAGGCATCCTGCCAAAGCTGGCTTTGTGACTGATCTCCACCCACTTCCTGCTTTTCTGTGTGGTCTCTGTGGAAGGCAGGGGAATCCTGTTCATCTGCCATACAGCCTGCCAGCTCCAAGGCAGAGGAACCCTCCTCTGTCAGGGGATGGGAGGTGTTAGGTAGCAGTTAGCAGTGAGCATCAAAATGCAAACAAATAACATGGCAAGGTTTCTTTAAGTTTCCTTTAATTTACTTTTAAAGCAAGTGGGTAATCATATTAAGCTGAAAAACAACAGGTGCACAAATAAACAAAACAAAGGAAGCCAATTAAGAAATATATCAAGAGAGATTAATGGGGCTATTACTAACTCTTTACAGGGTCAGTGAGGGTCATCGTAAAGCTAGAATTTATGGCCAAAGGTGTCCCAATATATTTCAGGAGATAAATTTACTTAGTAGTGCAGGGGTGACACTAAGGTAAATTCTGTCTGGTCAGTAACCTGAATACTCAGGTTAACAAAGGCTTGACTTGTAGATGAAGCTGCTGGAACACGATGACCACTGTGACAGTTATGGGGATGACCTACTAGGGTCTCCTTAAGACCTTCAAAACCAGGAGAGACAAAACAACTCTTCAGGGGTGTGAGGACATGGTAATGACACAAGCCCTGAGGGGTGGAGCAAGAAGGTCAAGGAGAATATGTATTTGATTCCATGGTGCTGGGGTTGCTGCAGGTCCTGATTGAGGAGGTGTCAGTCACATTCATGGTACAATTCATCAACCTCCATAGATATACTTCAGGAACTTTCCCTATGTATTTTGTTTCACAAAGTTCATAGAAAAATGAACCTTCCCCCCACCCTCAGGTCTGTCTTGGTCTTCTCAGGGCATGGTCTCCTCATCTCTTGCCAGATGGTCTTAGTGGGGAAGACTGGATGCAGAGTTGCCAGGGCCTAAAGACAACTACTCAGGTGGCCCTGGGCCAATAAAACATCAAGGACCACTTTTATTCCTTCCCTGGGTGTCCTCCTGCCCCCAGCACTGCCATACTTTGCTCTATCCCCTGTGTTTTGCAGGGAGTGTGGTTCTGCTGATCTGGGCTTCCTGGCTTCCTGGTTTGGTCAACTTGTGGTGTTAGCTGTCCAAGTCTGTTTCTTTTGGAAGGGATTGGCTATGATGAAGCAAGCATCCCAGCATCCATGGCTAATGGACTGTCTGGAGTGGTATGGTTCATTCATGTATGTGATCATCTGCTCACTTACTTACATTTGGGAAGAACCTTTGACTAGGTATGAGGTTATCAGTCATATAACATCGGGAACTCCATCTCCATCTCAGGCACCTCATTAGGCATATAAGGCCAGAATATTTCTGCTGGAGAGGATGGGTGTGAGAAGACAGATTCATGTGATGAATGTTGCAGAACAGTCTAGAGGCCTGTGGAGGCAGCAATGAGCAAGGTGGAAAGGGATCCCTAAAGAATTGATATTTATATGAAATCAATAAACATGATTGATCACATCAATAGATTTAAAGACAAAAATCATATGATCAGTTCAATAGATTCAGAAAAAGCATTTGACAAAATACAGCACCTCTTCATGCTCAAAGCACAAGAAAAACTAGGGATAATAGGACCATATCTCAACATTATAAAAGCTACATATGCCTAATCCAATGCCAACACCATTCCAACTGGAGAAAAGTTGAAAACGTTCCCTCTCAGAAATGGAACAAGACAAGGATGCCCTCTTTCAAAATTTTTATTCAATATCATCCTTGAAACTGTAGCCAGGGCAATTCAACAGAAGAAAAAAATTAAAGGGACACTAATAAAAATAGAAGAACTCAAACTGTCACTATTTTGCTGATGACATGATTCTATATTTAGAAGACTCAAAAAATTCCACTAGAAAACTTCTAGAACTAATCAATGAATTCAGCAAAGAAGCAGGATACAAAATTAACACCCATAAATCAAATGCATTTCTATACATCAGTGATGGATCTGCTGGAAGATAAATTGGGAAAACTACCCCAAACACAATAGACTCAAAAAAATAAGATATTTTAGAATCAATTGAACAAGAGAGGTGAAAGATCTCTATAATGAAAACACAATAACTACTGAACACTAAAGAGAAATAGAAGAAGACATTAGAAGATGAAAAATCTCCCATGCTCTTGGATAGGCAGAATTAACATTGTCTAAATGGCCATACTAACTAAAAGCATTATACAAATTTAATGCAATCCTTATTAAAATTCCAATGACATTCTTCATAGAACTAGAAAAATCAATCATAAAATTTATTTGGAAAAATATGAGACCCAGAATAGTCAAATCAATCCTTAGCAAGAAAAGTGAAGCAGGATGTATCACTACAGAGTCATTGTAACAAAGATGCTATGGTTTTGGCACCAAGACATATAGACCAATGGTACAGAATAGAAGACACAGACACAAATCCACATAAAACAGTTATTTTGTATTACACAAAGGAGCCAAAAAACATACTTTGGAGAAAAGATAGGCTCTTCAACAAATGGTGCTGGGAAAACTGGAAATCCATATGTAGCAAAATGAAATCAAATCCCTGTCTCTCACCCTGCACAAAACTCAACTCAAAATGGATCAAAGACTAAGACACTAGGACAGAAACCCTGTACCTAATAGAAGAAAAAATGGTCCCCAACAAGACTCAACAAGACTCCAAATGAACTAGAAATAAAATTGAGAATCAATAAATGGGATGGATTCAAACTAAAAAGCTGCTTCACAGTAAAGGAAAAAATCAATAATGTGAAGAGAGGGCCTACAGAAGAGGAGAATATTTTAACTACTTGCACCTCAGATGGAGTATTAATCTCCAGAACATGCAGTGAACACAAAAAACTAAGTACCAAAAATAGTAATAATAATAATAATAATAATAATAATATACCAATCAATAAATCAGTTAAGAAACTGAACAGACTGCACAGAAGAAATGCAATCAATCAACAAATGTATTAAAAAATGTTCAACATCTCTAGCAATTAGAGAAATGCAAATAAAAACTATTTTAAAATTACAAGTCACTTCTATCAGAATGACAATTTTCAATAATACAAAAAACAATAAATGTTGATGAGAATCTGGGGAAAATGGTACACTCATACACTGCTGGTGGGAATGAAAATTGGTGCAACCATTTTGGAAAGTAGTATGGAGAGTCCTCAGAAAACTAGGAATGGAAAAACCATTTGATCCAGCTATCCCACTCCAAGGGGGCTTGGGTTACAGCCCAAGAAGAAACAGAAAGAAAGGTAGTCAGACATGAATAGCAAATATTCACCCTTGTCCTGTCTCACCCAACTTAGTGGTTAAGAATTCTTTGAGTTTTCATTACAGATTTTTTTGTGTGACCTGATAGAATTTTGTGATTGGTTCATATATATACATATGCAAACATTTGTTTCTTTTTGTTTTTCATCATTTTATTATTCTTTTGTTATTTTGCATTTTTTAAGACTAGTGGGAGGTGTTGTTTTATTTTTCATTTTATTTTTTGTTACTCTACTCTCTGTTTTTCTCTAATGACCAAATCCTCTTCTATGTATGTTTACATATAATACATATGTAAATACACATATAACATATTGTTTCTTTTATTTAATATTTTCCTTCTTTTTATGACCTTCACTAGCTATCTCTCTTCTGCTTTCCCTCATTACACTTTGGATATTATAAACATCCCTTTACCCTCCTACATCATTTTCTTTTCTCTCAACACACTGTGTTTTTACAGTCTTTTAGAACTATTTTGATTATATAATTTCTGCACCCACCATTCATCTGCAGGTACTGATAATGTGGTAATTTTTTATATTCCAAATCCAGTTCATGACTTTTTTTTGTTTTACTGTTGTGAATTTCAAATATCACCATTCCTGTTTTTGTGATTATTGATATTACAGATGTCATAGCAGACACCTGGTGTTTATTTACTTTTGCATATTGTTTACTGCTTTTGTTGGTTTTTCTTTTTCCTGTGCAGTACTCAGAATCCAATGTGACAGTACAATTTCATGGGGTAGACTCAATCCTGCCCCCATCAGGAGACAGCAGACCTTGTTCCATACACAATCTAATCTTGCTCAAATTTCACCAAATATTAACACAAAGGATGGGGAAGACAAAAAATCCCAAAGTAACAACCAGACCCCAAGTACAAATGTCTCTAGGGCTTATGCCCCACTCACGGACATCCAGTCCTGCAGCAAAAACAGAAATAACACAGACTCCAGGCACCACACCTATGGTGGGCCTCAACCTATACTGTCCCCATACACCTTTAGAACATACATAGTTTTCAAGTCGATAAGAGCACTGACAGTGTATTAACTGCATATACCCTGCTGCATGCAACACAACTTCCTGATCTACAAGAAGGACCCCATTCTCCAAAGAGCTACACAGAATGTTGGATCCTTAAGGTCTGACACAATACAGGCTGTATCACAATTCACTAATCACCAATGAACTAGCAGGGAAAATACATACACAATTCACAATGTGATATTCCAAAATACTTCACCAAGAAAAGGTTGTGCTTAAAATGGTCCTCATATATAAGTGGAAAAGAAAGACATCCTAACAGACACACAAATTTCAACACAGAAATACAAGAAATATGAAAAATAAGTTATTATGATGCTCCTTAAAGTTCAAAATTCACCAGAAACTAAATACAGAAAAATTGAGGTGTATGAAATACCGGATAAATAATTCAAAATGAATAATTAATTAAGAGTTCAATGAATTCCAAGAGAACACATAAAAATAACTAAATGAATCAAGGAAGTCACTACAGGATATGAGAAATTCAATAGAGCTACTGTAAAAGAACCAAACAAATCTTAGAAAGACACAAAAAAAAATCAAATAAAAATTAAAATAGCCCCTTTGTGTCTGGAGTCCACCATTATTTGAATCCATCCTAGACTTCCTGTGCTATATCAGAAACCCCTGTTTCTGTTCTACACAGGTGCTGAAAAAGCATAGGGAGAACACTAAGCATCCTGAAAGCCAGGACATGGGCTCCATCAACACGGAACAGAAGCAGTTGTAGCCACAAGCTAAGGAAAATCAGAAGCCATCAGATTTGAGAAAATGCCAAGAATAGTACTCTCCTAGATCTTTTAGAGGAACAATTGACATTCAGGGATGGCCATTGATTTCTCTGAAGAGGAATGGAAATGTCTGGATCCTGCTCAGCAGACTCTATATAGAGAGGTGATGTTAGAGATCAATAGAAACCTGGTCTTTATATATTCTCATCAAACCCAAGAATTTTCAGCAGAGCAGGGAATAAAATATTTATTCCAAAACCTGATTAAGGGAAACTATGAAAACTATGATATTGAAAATTTACCTTTAAATAAAGAATGAAAAACTGTAGAAGAGACTGAAGGTCAGAAAATTTGTCTGAATAAACAGAATAAATGGATGATGATTATTTATAAAGAAAATCACACTGTCTTGAGGTTATGTTATTGTACAACATATCACAAGACTGCTCGATTTTTGCCAGTCCATTTTGAGGACCTATGTGTGCATTTGAATATATTTCTACACCATTATTAGAATTACATCCTTAAAATTGTAAAATTAGCTCTGTAGACTATTCTAGGCTTCAGTTAGTAACTGGAATATTTTAAAATGTAGCATTGAGTAAAAATTCAAACATTTCTGTAGACAAAAGACTAAAAAGTAAAGAACATTTTTGACCCTGATCAATCTGATTATTACTTTTCAAAAAGGCTAAAATGAATAGTTTCCACTTGTGACAAAGCATATAATTTTAAAGAATGTGGGATGATTTGTACTTACCTATTATTGCTTAAACTAAATTCAGACATTGTTAGTTGGAGAGACACCTATATTTATGATAAATCTTTCAAGAGCTCTACCCTAAGTAATTACCAGGATATTTATTTTGGTATAAAACAATATGAATACTGTAAAACTCATAAAATAATAATCTTTTTTTAAATCCTAGAGAACATCAGTGTGATCATTTAAAAATAAAATTTATAGAGATAATAGAAGTGAGAAGGTGTTGGATCAATGCTAAAAATTCATTCAGTCAAGCATTCATATTCAAGAAAATAACTGTAAATGTAAAAAATGTAAAAGAGCTCTAAATAAAATGGCAAGCTTTACTGAACACCAGAAAATTCATACTGGAGGTAAGCCCTGTAAATTTAAAGAATATATTAAAACATTTAAAGACTCCTCAATTCTTTATCATAGCAGTGATAAATCCCTTGTATGTAAAAAAATGTGGCAAAGATTTTAATCCAACTTCCACCCTTACTAAACATCATAAGACTCACTATGAAGAGAGACCAAACAAATAGAAGAAATGTGTCAAAGTCTTCAAACCTTAGAAAATAGTACAGTATTCATACAGAAGAAAAGCCCTGAAAATATAATGAGTGTAGTAAACAGTACAGTATTCATACAGAAGAAAAGCCCTGAAAATGTAATGAATGTGGCAAACTCTTTAATCAAACCTTGAACATTATTGTTCACCAGAGAATTCATACTAGAGAGAAGTCATACAAATGTAAAGAATGTGGCAAAGCTTTTACTCAAATTTCAAACTTTATTTCAAACTAGAGGCTTTGTACTGGAGAAAAGCCTTGCAAATGTAAAGAATGTGACAAAGCTTTTCCTTTTAGGTGAAACCTTATTGTTCACCAGAAAATCCATACTGGAGAGGAGTCACACAAATGTAAGGAGTGTGGCAAAGCTTTTAATAACATGTTGTCACTTATTCAACACCAGATACTTCATCATGGAGAGAAACCCCACATATGTGAAGAATGTGGCAAAACTTTTACTCAAAGATCACAACTTGCACAACAGAGAATTTATGCTGGAGATAAGTCATACAAATGTAAAGAGTCTGGAATAACTTTTAATAACATATTTTCCTTTATTCAACACAAGATATGTTATACTGGAGGGAAGACCCACACATGTGAAAAATGTGACAAAGCTTTTATTTGAAGGTCATGCCTTACAAAATCCTAGAGAACTCATACTGAAAAGAAGACATTCAAATACAAAAATTGTAGAAAAGTTTTTATTCAAAGATCACACCATTCACAACACCAAAAAATTCATACTGGAGAAAAGTCATACAAATGTAAAGAATGTGGCAAAACTTTGATTCAAATTTCAAACTTTATTGATCACCAGAGAATTCTTACTAGAGAAAAGTCTTACAAATGTAAATAACATGGCAAAGCTTTGGCTTATAGGCAAAACCTTATTGTTTCCCAGAGAATCCATACTGGAGAGGAGCCATACAAATGTAAAGAGTGTGGCAAAGCTTTTAATAACATGTCTTTACTTATTCAACATGATACTTTATACAGGAGAAAAGCCCCACACATGTGAAGAATGTGGCAAGTTTTTATTGGAAGATCACAACTTACACAACACCAGAGAATTCATACTGGAGAGAAGATATACAAAAATAAAGAATGTGGCAAAACATTTAATCAAATTTCATATCTTACTGATTACTAGAGAATCCATACTGGAGAGAAAGCCTACAAATTTTAAGGATGCAGGAACGTTTTTATTGAATGTTCAAACCTTACTCAACACCAGAGAATTCATACTTGAAAGAATACTGACAAGTACATAAAAAGTATTTATTATGAGATCACGCCTTATTGATCACCAGAGAATTCATACTGCAAACAAGGCCTACAATTGTAAATAAATAAATGTGGAAAAATGTTTATATCAAAGCCGTACATTTTCAAAGAACTGAAGTTATTATAATAGATTAAAACATACAAATGTAGAGAATGTGCAAAGCTTTTAATGCAAGATCACACCTTACAAATCGCCACAGATTTAGCATTCAAGAGAAGCCCTGTACATGCCGAGAATATGTCAAAGTTTTATTCAAATGAAAAATATCATACTTTTAAAGCCTAATACGCATTTTACTTGTAGAAAACCCTCTAACATACATCCCTTACATATCAGCAATATATTTATTATTAAGAAAAATGCTGACATGTGAGGTTAGCAAACTCATTATGCTCCATATATTTCTGAGACTCAAGGCAAACTCTTAGCTGTAAGAGTAAAGATCAAAAGCAAGCGACATATATCCAATATACAATGGCACAATCAGAAATACTTCTGATTTCTCAGTACAAACTAAAAATACAGGAGGACATGGAATGATGTGTTCTAAGCTCTGAAAGAAAATATCTACCTTCCAAGATTAGATTATCCAGCAAACCTAACCTTCATAATCAAAAGGGAAGTAGAAATCTTCCAATGGAAGCAGAAACTAAAATAATATATGATTACAAAGCTGGCACTGCAGAAAATACTTAAATAATAAAAGCAGAAAGAATTGAAACCAAAGTCCAGAGCTCACAAATGGATGAATCTCACTTGAGTTAGCTCAGCAAATAACACAGTCAAACTAAACATTACAAGTTAATCAAATAAACCAGATTACATTGTTATATTGTGTGCATGCATGAGCATATAACAAAAACGTCATTATGTACAACTATAAAACACCAGTAAATAGTGTAGAAAGTGAAAAAGAAGTAGTGAAAAGGCAGGATTTAATAAACAACTTTGTAGAATAACAATGTAAATGATATCAACTTTCCAATTAAATCATACAGACTAACAGAATAAATTAAAGTGTGACACCCAATTATATGTTGTGTATGAGAAACTCATATTACAGGCAAAGACAGCCACAGGCTGAAAGAGAAAGGGGAAAATTGAAAATGATATTCCTTGAAAACAGAGTTCCTAAATGAGCAGGAAAAACTATGCCCAAATCTGACAATCCAGATTTTCAACCAAAATTAATCAGAAAAAAAAAAGGTCACTTCATACTGGGAAAAGAAAAAATCCAACACAAAGATAGAATGATAATAAATATTTATGCTCTAAACTTTCATGCACCTAAGTACATAAAAATCACAGTTCAATGACTCATATAGATACCAACAAATAATACTGTGATTTCAACATAGCTCTCCCACCCATAGCTAACAGCAATATAGACTCATCAGACCTAAAAAATGTTATAAATCAAATGGACTTAACAGGTATCTATAGAATATGTCCTCTAAAATAGGCAAATTCACTTTCTTCCCAGTTTCTCATGAAACTGTCTCCAAAAGAGACCATATTTCAGACTCCAATGCAAGTAATAGCAAATGCAAAAAATTAAAAATTAAAAATTAATTCCATGCATTTTATATCACAATAAAAACAAAATTAGAAATTAACACCAAAAATAACAGAAACTATATAAAACATGGAGATTGAACAATACAATTTGGAACAATGAAGGGGTTCTAAAAGAAATCAGGAATGAAACAAAAAAGATTTAGAATAAAAGAAGAATCATGATGCAACACATCAGAAGCTCTGGAACACTATGAAGGCAGTTTAAGAGGAAAGTTTATCTCTGAGTGCTTACATTAAAAATTCAGTACCAGTCTCAGTGGTTCACACCTATAATCCCAGCAGCTCAGTACGCTGAGGAAGAGGATCCAAATAAAATATCTTCAACTGTCCATAGCATTTCACCCAGTAACCCACAACAACAGAGGAAATGCTGGATAACGAATTCAGAAACTTGGTGGCTAAAATGATCAATGAACTAAGGGAAGATCTAAAAAACAAATTAAGAGAGAAAATATGGGAAATGTGAAAATATTTGAATAAAGAGACAAAGTAGACAAAGGGGAAATAAAAGGAAGTGGGGATAAGAATAGGAAAAAGAATAGAATAAATCTAACATAATTTTCCCATGTACACTTGTGAAAATACCTAAGTGAACCCCACCATTGTACCATAAAGAAGAATGGGGTCCTAATAGAATAAGATACATCCTATGTTTGTATAATTTTATCAGAATGCAATTCTACTATCATGTATAACTGAGGAGAGCCAATAAAATTTAACAAAGAAAATAAAGACAGAATTTTCTTTAAAAATGATCAGAATGTAAGGCATAATAAATAAAATAATTCATTTGACAGTATCATCAAGATTAGATTACACAGAAAACTGAATTTCAGGCCTCAAAGACAAAATACATATGAACTGGAATCCTCCGTAAACAACAACAAAAAATAAGATATAAAAGACCCTGATCAGAAAACACAAGAATTCTTGAAAAAAAGTAAGAGACCAAACTTAAGAGTCACTGGGCTTAAAGAAGACATGGAGATATATATTAATGGCATGAAGAACCTTTTCAGTGAAACAACAGCAGAAAAATTTTCAAACCTTATGAATGAGATGTACATTCATATTCAGAAGACAATAGACAAGATGACAAAAGAACTCTCCAAGACACACCATCATCAAAATGGCCAACTTAGGAATAAGAATAGAATATTAAATAATGCAAGAGAAAAAAAAATTAAATCACATTTAGAGGCAAACCAATAAGGCTCATGTTGTACTTTTTTACCTCAGACTCTAAAAGCCAGGGTTTAGAATGAGACAATCCAAGCTCTGAAGGAAGCAATTACCAGTCAAGATTTCTATATCCAGAAAGGCTATCATTCAGATTCAAAGTAGAAATTAAAACTGTCAAAGATAGATAAACAAAAAAATTCATATCCATTATAATGGCACTACAGCAGTATGCTCAGAGGAAACCTAAAAAATAGAAGCCTAGAGCCCTCAAATAGATGAAGCTCACAAGAAATGCATGTAAGAAATGAAAATTAAGACTGAGTTAAACACATAAAACAAACCAAAGTGACAGAAAACATTAAACTCCTCTCCATAATAACTCTGAATATAAAGGTTCTCAACTCTCCAATTAAAATAATTAGATTGGCAGAATAGATTCAAAACCAAGATTGAACAATTGGCTATCTACAAGAAACTCATCTAATAGACAAAGGCATCCACAGGAAGTAAAAGGATAGAAAAAGATATTTCATGCCAATGGAGTCAAAAAAACAAGTGGGGAAAAGCTATTATCATGTCCAAAAAAGCAGATTTTCAAATCAAAATTAGTGAGAGGAGACAGGAATGTCACTATATACTGGTAAAGGGAACAATCCAAGAGGAACAATAGGAAATATTGGTGCCAAAATGTCAGTGCAACTAATTACATGAAACAAATACTACTTAATATTCAGTCTCAGATAGACCCCAATTCAACAATACTCAACAATTTCAATATACCCCTGTCACCAACAGAGAAGCCATCTGCATACAAAATCAATATACTTCAAGTTGAGTGTCCCTGAGTTCAATCACCTTTACCCCCCAAAAATTCCCACTATCAATACAATCAAATCCAGATTATGTTCCCATTGCAAAATATACTCTACCACAGTTGTCTTTATGTACTAACCATATACCATGAGATAAAATAAGGGCAATGTTGTATGTATCTATTTCATTCTTTACCATTTCACCATCACCACTGTCAAATTCCAGAACAGTTGTCTTACTCCTAAAAGAAACTGCAGACCCATTAGTCATCACACTGTCATCTACTCTCATCCCCAGAAACAACTAATCTACTTTTCATCTTGTGAATTTGTATATTTTGAACAGTTCTTATAAATTAAATCACATAACATGTGTCTTTGTGTCACAGTATGTGAACAAAATAGGGGCTCAATAAATATTTGCTGAACCAAAGGAAAAGCACTAAAAAAGAAAGAATTCATGGTCTAGGAAAAGATCACAAAATTTTAGAGGTTGGAGGAAATTTAAATGTCATCTAGTCCAACTAGCTAATTTTCCTCACCCCCAGGTGAGGAAATCTAGATCCATGAAAATCCTTGACTAACCCAGAGACAGTCAGTCAGTCTTTTAGTGACAGCAGTGAGACTTAAAAATACAAAAACTCTGATTCAAAATGTAGGAACTTTACAAGACTGACTCCCCAAACTAAAAGTTCCCTTTTGATTTCACTTCACCTAATATGATGCAGTGACCAGCACCTCCCTAGGTGTTGAGCTTACTTACTTGCTTGTGTCTAAATGTGGTCGGGTCTTTTTCTGCTGTTTTAGAATGAGCTTGCTTCAAGAAAAAGACACAAATCATTTTCTCAAAATAACCAGCCCCTTTCAATCTCTAATATTCTGTTGCTACTGTGCTTTTCCCTTTGAGTAGGTGTTTTGTGGAAATAAAAAGCACAGTAAAGAAGGGGATTACTCTATGTTTTCTTGATTTACATCTAAAATTACCTCTGCAATTACATAGGGGAAGATGGTCTTTTTAAAATTGTGGAAATGAGACAAGCATGGAAAATAATAAATCTTTATCCTTAACTCAAGCTATACACAGAAATTTGCTATTTAGGTTTATTATACACCTATATTCAAAAACTAAGACAAACAAACTTCTAAAGGAAAACAGAATATTTTCCCGACATTGGGTTGGGATAGGTAAAGGTTTTTTATTTCACACAATGCATTAAACCAAAGCAGAAAATTGATAAATCGGAGCTAAAATCTTGAACATCTATCTCATTATCAAAGATATCATTAAGACGGTAAATACATCAGCTATCATCTAATACAGAATCTATATACAGAATATATAAAGAAACCTTATAAATCAATAAGTGAAAGACATTTCAATGTTAAAATGAACACAAGTCTTGAACAAGCATTTCACAAAAGACATTCTAATGATCAACACACATTCCAAGTGGTATTCAGAACACTACCAAAAATCCATTTTAAAACCACAGAGGGATGTTCAGCAAAATGGTTAATACATTTAAATGGTCATTATCAACTGTTGCTGAAGATACGGTGAAACTGGAACTCTCATGCATATTATTTTTAGTTCACATTATTTTATATTTTTATAAAACCATAACATACACTGACCCCAAGATACTCAAGAAAAATTACTTCACTGCCCATGAGTGACAAGAATATTCCTGGCAGCATTATTCCTGATAGCTAAAAGTTGGACAAAATAAAAATATCCATCAACAGAAAAACAAAACGTTTTGTCATATAATCATACAATGGATCATTATCAGCAATAAAAAATAAACTACTAGTGCACAGAACAACAGAGATGAGTCTAGCAAACATGCTGAGAGAAAAAAGCTAGACATAGGGCTGGGGTGCGACTCACGGTTAGAGCACATGCTTAGCATGCACCAGGCCCTGTCTTCAAGCCCCACAAGAGACACACAGACATAGCACACAGAAGGACCTGTGCCCCATGCTCCAGGACTGCGCTGCCCAGCCAGGCAGGGACTACTGCAGAAGGGATCCGCGCCGGGGGAGGGGAAGTGAGGAGCCCGCAGGCCCTAAGGCCTTGCACGCTGTGGCACAGCACAAACCCGGCCTTTGAGGAGCTGCCTCACGACACCGCATGTTAGGAGCCAGAACCCTGCAAGGCTCCAGGCAAGGAAGAGTGCAGAGAATGTGGCTTCTGCTCCTGGCGCCGCCACGCCGGGGTGCACGAGCAGAAGTTCCTCCTCACTGCCTGGCCAGGCACATCCATGGTGCCGAGGCTTAGACCTCGAGAGCCGGCACGGAGAGGAGCCGGGAGGGAAGAGGTTGGCCAAGGTGGAGCAGGCGGGGGGGGGGGGGTGTAGAAAGTCAGGCAGGTAGAGAGAGCAAGTCGGAGGAAGACAGTGAAAACGACAGTGAGAAGGAAATGGAGGAGAAGCAAGAAAACCAGGCAGAGGAAGACAACCGGGAGAGGCTGAGGCCACAGGAGAAACCGAGGTATAAAGCAAATTTGATCCAGAAATAGAAACTGAAGCAGAGAGTGACCAAGAGAAAGTGTCCAGACCATGGGCTTGATTTGAGCATCTTTTGCCAGTAAGAAAGGCAACTCATCTGTGTCCAGTTATCAGTATTCACCAGGACCACCAGCTCTCCACTCTAAATGAAGCCTTCCAAGAACTAAGAGTAAATGTTGAACATTGAGAACCCAGGCCTAGGGGTCAGGACACCTGGGTTTCAATTGAAATGACCTAGCAGTAACTACATGGATTTATCCTTCAAAGCTAGACTCTTCAACTTGGGAACTGGTTTTATTCATCCTTTTTGGTTGAACAACCTTGAGAATCACATGAATATATGAACTTTAATCTGAGAAATAAATACAGTACATACAAAATCTAGTATATAATTTCTGAAAAGTCACAAGCCTCATGTCTCTGGATCCCAGGCAAAGCATTCCTAGAAAGTTTTTGACCCCACTTTGGCCACTCTCCAAAGCAACGCCTTTGTTAAAACTAGTACGTTGAGTGAGAGTTCTTGGTAAGGGGATCTCTGCCTACTCAGAAATAGGAAACCTTGATTTTGTCAACTGAATTCAAGCAGTGATTTCTCTGCAAGGAAGACTCCCTAGTGTAGTGATTTTCATAATTACTGTGTGCTTTGGATTGCTGCTTTCTGGTTCATCGTGTGTGAAACTCGGTAGGAGAGTAGAGGGCAAGGGCCAAATGGAGGTAGAAATGAAGTTTCTCAGGTTCTCCGTCTGGGCTTTTGCTTATCTTGGACCTTGCTGGTACCCTGAGAACGATGTTTGGCAAGTAGTAGAATTGAGTAAATCTTTGTTGAAGGAATGAATTTGCAGATTTATTTGTATTGTGAATGCTTACAAGAAGCAAGAGAAACTGTTGTTGTTAATCAAGTTGAGAAGTTTGTGTGATCAATATTTAGTGATCAGAACATTAGTACATGTTGTCATAGTATGATGATTTGCTCCCTAAGCCTTACAGTTGCTGGCACTGGGATAACAAAAATTGTTTTCCTAATGGGAATTGCACCCAGGGGAACTTTACCACTGAGCCACACCCACAATTATTTTTTATTTTTTGTTTTGAGACAGAGCCCTGCCAAGTTGCTGAGAGTCTTGCTAAGTTGCTGAGGCAGGCCTCTAACTTGTGATCCTCCTGCCTCAGCCTCCCAAGTCTCTAGGATTGCAGGCATGTGCCATTGCACCTAGCTCGATAACATATATTTTGATAATGAAGATCCCTTGAATTAAGATTTTTCCTTTCTTATTCCTCTTATTATTGTAATGCACACATTCAGAAAGTGTGCAAAAACATGCACAGTAACAATTATAGGGCAAATAGCGATATAACCTCCACCCAGGTAAGAAGCAGAATATTACTAGCAATATTGACACCACTCATGTCCTTTTCCAGTTACAACCATCTCTGTCCCCCATAGGTACACATTATCCTGACTTTGGGGTAGTTTCCTTGCTTATCTTTATACTTTCACCAGCTATGTATGCATTCCTAAATTTACTTGAACTTCACACTATTTGATATTGTTTTGAGTTTTGCTTCTTTTTAAAATGTTTGTGATATTCATCCATTGAATGTGTTTCATTTTCATTATTGTATTGAAGTCCATTTTATGTATATGCCACAAGTTACTTATTGACTTATTGTCATAGCTGAACATTTTTGGAACTTTGGACTATTACAGTGTAGGTATAAAATTCTCATTTATGTGTCCTGGTATATGGTTACTTGTTTTTTTTTTTAAATGGACTGTGAATCTAGGAGTGAAATTGCTGGGTCAGAGACTATGCCTATTTTTAGTAGTACTGCATGTTTCCAACTGTTTTCCAATGTGGTTGTACAAATTTGCACCATCATGAAGTGTATGAATTTCCAGTGCTCTGTATCTTTACCACCACTTGCTGTTATAAAGCTTTTATTTTTTTTCAATCTCAAGGGTATGGAATCCTATTGTGGTTCTCATTTGCATTTCTCTGGTTACTTATGACTGAGTATCTTTTTTATTTCCTGTATTTGTGAAGTACCCAGTCAGATCTTTTGCACATTTTCTATTAGATTGTGTATCTTTTTTTTCCTCATTAATTTACAGGAGTTTTCCACGTATTTGTTTTTGATTTCTTTGTTGTTTTATATGGGTTTTCAATATCTTCTCATTGGCATTTTTCTTTTTATAAAAAAATTGTTCCTTGGAGGATGATTTTAGCATGCTAAGATTTATCAATTATTTTTGTTTATGGTTTGAGCTTTTTTGACCTTATTCCACTTAGTGTCAATTTTTGTTAAGTGGAATTAGGGATCAATTTCATTTTTTACCCATACAGATAAGCAGTTGCTGTAGTAGTATTTATTGAAAAGAACACCTTTGGCCAGGGATATTGGTGCATACATGTAATCCAAGTGACTTCCCAGGAAGGGCAATTTAGCTGGACCTTGTCTTAAAAAAAAAAAAAGCCCTCTATATACTGATCTGCTGTGCCATCTGTTATCTATGAAGTGTTTGTGAGGATGTTTCTTGACTCTTTTGTAGTATATTCCTTTGTAAACAAGATGTTTTCTCAGTTAACCATAACTTTTAATATCTGGCAGAGCAGATCCTTATACTTTGTTCTTCTACAAGAGTATCTCAGCAGCCTTATTCTTTATATTTTGTAAATAGTACTATAAAATTTTTTCAGGATTTTGGGGCTATATTTTTTTTGGGGGGGCTATATTTTGAATATTGGATTGAATTTATAAACCAATATGGGAAGAATTAATACCACTACAATAAGAAGTATTCTGATCCATTTCTTTAGGTTTTATTGCCTCACAATAATATTTTATAATCTTTTTCCTGAAAGATTCTTTACGTTATGAAGTTTATTTTTAGATATTTCATAATTTTATGGTATTGTAAAAATGTTTTTAATTTTTCTTTCTAATTATGTATAGGAATTTGATTAACTTTTTCATAGTGGCTTTTATATTAAACTAGTTGCTAAATTCTCTTACATATTCTAATGATTTATTTGTAGACTTATTCTACACGTGTGATCATATTATCTGGGAAGATGGGCAATTTTTTTTCTTTCCAAACATAATATCTGATATTTGATTTTTCTTGTCTCACTGTTCTGGATAGGATCTTCAGTACAATGATGAATAGGTGTAATATTGGATATTTGGACCTTGTTCCTTAAGTAGGGATAATTTAAATTTCACAAATAAAAGTGATATATTTTACAGTTTTTAATAAACACATTTCATCAGATCAACAAGCTTCTCCTTTAGTCCTAGTTTGCTAAGTTTTTCTTAGATATTGATTATCAAATGAGTTTTCTACATTTGTTGGGATGATCATTTGAATTTATACTTTCAGTATGTTGATGTGATGAATTATATTAATTGAGTTAAGTTTGTGGTTAACTTAAAATCAGTAATATGCTCACATATCTCTGAAGCCTCTGTCCCTTTGCTTTTTCCACCTGCTATTGGTAACCACTTTTATTAATTCTGCTTTTTCAAATAGATGTGTGTACATATGTATATGGCCTTATTTCTATCTCTTCGTTCTAATATGTTTTATACTTAAATCAACCTTGCGTTTCTGGGATAAGAAAAATTGGGGTATGTCTTAAAAGTGTACTTTACTACATATAAATATACCTAAATTATATATATATATATATATATATATAAATTGTTTCAACCTCTCACAGAGCCTTTGTATTATATCAATCAAATTTTATGATTTCAGAAATCAAAGTGGAGAAATTTTAAAGTTCTTTAACTCATTAAAAATAGCAATAACAAATTTATTATATTTATTTTTATCTTTATGAAAAATAACTATTTTCTAAAACAACAAGTAGTGAAGAGTTGCCTATTGATATTCTCTTTAGTGAGCAGAGTGACATTACATTTTTGCAAATTTCTTTAATGTCTGCCTTAAAAAAAAAGACAGCTGGATTCTCAAACCTACTTTTGCATCTAATTTGTTAAAAACTCTCATGTCATACAACCTTTGAAAACTCTAGTTTACAATTGTACAAGAAAGCAAGTGGAAAGATGATAGCTTAGAATTATTAAGAAAATAACTTAGACCTCAAAACCCTCTTAAATAAGAGAAAAGGGGGATTAATTGTTGAACACTTTCTACACAAAACTCTATGCTAGGTGCTTTCCATATACTTCTTTGCATCTTGCAAGAGATGTTATTTGTTTCTCTCTATCACAATTGACTGAAGGAAATTAGAGAATCACAGAGCTATTACACACAGCTAAGATCCAGGTCTCTCCTATATGTTTCTGTAGACCTTGAGCAAATTACTTAACTTTTTTCACCTGTAAAGTGGGAGTAATTGGTTTTCATTGTCTCTAGGATGATGAAATAATAGATATTAAAGCTTCTAAAAAACTTAAAATCTCTGTCAACCTTAACATCTGGCCTCCTTTCATAATCACAGAATGTTTAAGAGCACAGAACTAGAACTCAGTTGTTTGAATGCAGTTCTGGGCCTTGTTATTTATCAACTGGTGACTTTGTGTAAATTTCCTAATCTCTTTGTACTCAGCTATAAAATGTGAATGTTGCTGTATATACCTCCTAGAAGGATTATACCTGTAACATTCTTAGAACGGTGATAAGCATTTGTAAGCTCAATGTGTTGACTTCTAATGTTTTTATGTTTATTTCTCTCACTTAAATGAAGAATTTGAAAGCTGGAAATATAGTTTATAGCTTAACAATTGAAACCAGATTTTCTCAGAACAGGAGTAGTTCAGTGGAAATAACTATGATTTGGTTTCTATTTAGGGCTAAGTAATTTACACAGATCCAAGATGGAATAGGATGACACTAATTAGCATTATTTTAGCAGTCATTCACTGCGCAGCTTCTGTGCAATCAGTCTTGAGTACTTCCAACACACGATTGGTAATGGATGCACAAAAATGCAACTGTGCTTAATGCTACAGAACTGTAATTTTAAAATAGTTTAAACTAAAGTTATTTTATGTGTCATACAATCTATTCTAATTCATCCTCTCAAAATGCCTATGAGGTATTATTTCTATTTTATAAGTGAGGAGATAGAGGAATTTAAAAACTTGCCCAAAGTCCCAAAGTTAGCTTGCTGCAGAGATCTGAACACTTGTGCAGCAGTGCTCCTAAGAGGAGATCCTGTGGTTCCCTGACTCCTCTAAGGCGCTGTTAGAATGGATGAGGGGTATGAGGTTCAAGGACTCTCATAGACGTCATGAACTGAAAATGTGGGCTTGTTAGAAGCTGTGTAACAGCCATTTGTTTGGATGTAAAACTTCATTCTTTGATTTAGGAACTTGACTATATTAATAAGGATAAATTTCACATGCTCTAGACATATACACCAATCACCAATTTATCTTTGTCATTCATTTTAATTTAAGAGGTCAGTTATGAGTTTTTCAAGTTTGGCAATGAAATATATTTTGATACTTCCTACTACCACTAAAGTTAATATTCCAGATGTTACATTTTACTTCTGAATTTTAGTTCTTCTGATTGTAAATGACAAGTGCTATACATATTTGTTCTTCAGTACTTTTTAATTAGTATATCTTTGATTTTCCTTATTAATAAAAGAAGAAGGGTCTAAAATGCTTCTTTTTTCCCATTGTATTTTGGTTATTATTTTGGGGGGGGCAGGTACTGGGGATTGAACTCAGGGACACTCAACCACTGAGCCACATTCCCAAAACTATTTTATATTTTATTTAGAGACAGTGTCTCACTGAGTATCTTAGTGTCTCAATTTTGCTGAGCCTGGCTGTGAACTCCCAATCCTCTTGTCTCTCCCTCTGGATCCACTGGGATTTCAGGCCTGCACCACCACACCTAGCTGATTATCATTTTAATATTTTATTTTCATAGTATTGCTATTTTTGAGGCAATACTTAGAAATAAGCACAGTAATGTATTTATCTTCTATTCTGCCAACATTCTGATAAAGGAATTTCTTGAACAGTCGATATTGTCTTCTGTGATAGAGATACTTTTTTTTTTTTTTTTTTTGGTAATGGGGATTGAACTCAGGAACACTTTACCACTAAACCAAATCCCCAGTCTTATTTTGTATTTTATTTACAGACAGTGTCAAACTGAGTTGCTTAGCATGGTGATTTTGCTGAGACTGACTTGGAACTCCTGATCCTCCTGCCTCAGCCTCCTGAGCCACTGAGATTACAGATGTGGGTGACTGTGCCTGCCCAGCTGAGATACATGTTTTAAACCAATGTAGTCTATCTTGACTTTTCTTCACACCAGTATTTTAGAAATGATAAATGGTTAAGTTTAGAGATTATAATTTCTTAACATAACTAAAAATTGATAATTATGAATATTTAACTTATTATCTTGAAGGTTTTTATAATGACTTTAATTATAAACTGATTAAAGATTTCATTAAGCTGATAGTGTCAAAATATTTATCTGGGGTTGTCTCTGAGAGGAGTACAATAGCACTTTGCCCTTGATCCTAACATTATTGTCAATAGTTTATATTATTAATAATAATAATGTTTATTATATAATTAAAATGTGCCACACACCATGTTTTATATAATTTGTTTTATTGTATAATGCTGAAATAGATACAAATACTATTCCAAGTTTTTACAGATAAGGGAATTGAGGCACACAGAATTTAAGCTAATTTGCTCAAGATGTTGTTGCTATTATATAGTACCAATATTTTAGTTGGCTCTGGAGCCCTCACTAATCTTCACAAGATACAAAATTAGAAAGAATAGTCAACCTGAACCAGAAGCAATTACAATTCAAAATATTTTGGTAGGTAAGCAAATGAAAGACTATTAATAGGATTAATAATGCAGTGTGATAGTATTGAAGTTTTGTCTGTGATTCAACACAAAACCCATTAGGAATGCAGCTTTAAAAAGCAAATTAAATAGCCAGTTGCAGTGGATTACTCCTGTAATCCCAGCTCCGAATCAGAATCCAGGACACTAAGTCTCTAATGATCTTTGCTAGTTGGCAACATCTCACATATGTTGCTATAACTCATTGCTGGAGGAATTAAGCATTCTTGTGTGATTCTGCTGGGAGAAGACTCTGGAAGCCTGCAGCTGATTTCCTCTGAGCTTCATCCCCTATGACTTTTTCCTTTGCTGATTTTGGATTGGGTTTTTCACTGTAATAAATCTTAGCAAAGAGGGTGACTATATTGTGAGTCCTCTGTGTTCTAGCAAATCATTGAACCTGGAAGTGATCTTGGAACTCCTGATGTACATAGATAGATTGGTGATATTCTTGTTTGTGAGAAGGCAGAATTAGGAACAGTGGATGGGGATTAGAAGAAATAGTTGATTGACTGTAAGGATAATTTTTTGCCACTTAAACTTTCTTCAGTAGTGGATCAGGCTGCTTTGGGGTAGCAGATTGCTTGACTGTTTAAAATGTCCTAGCAAACTGGGCAAGTGATACACCAGAAGTAATGTGCACATTGAGTACAAGAAGAGTGGCTCAATGTTTTGGATGTTTTACTTTAAAAATCTGATTACACAAACAATATCTAAACAGGTTCTCATGATATGAAAATCAAATAGTGCACAGTTTTTAAAAGTCCCCCTTGGTTGCTTGATTCCTTAACCCCTTTCTGGAGAGAAATCACTGATATAAACCAGTCCTGTATATCCTTTCAGTCCCTTATCTGGAGACAGATACAGATAGGTAGATAGTAGTGTTTTGTGAGTTTTAAAAATACAGGTAGCACTATTCTGTGTGTATTGTACAACTTGCTTTTAATAACTTGTCTTAGAGATTTTTCTGTGTCAGGATACATGATGAGGCTGTTCTATAGGTACAGAGAGTATCAGCTTTGGGCCCAGAACACCTATGTGGGGATCCCTGCCCCACCCCACTCCTTCCCTTCTTTTACCTTTCAGTGCTGGAGATATTAACCCAGGGCCTTAAGCATGCAAGGGATGTGCTCTACCATCCCAGCCCACTAATACATCTTTCTAAAAATAAAAATAAAATGTGATGTTTTCTAATGTAGTTCTCTTTGTTCCAATAACAGAAACAGTTACAACTTCATGGTGTTGGGTGTTTTGTTTTCTCCAAATATTTGGGATTTGGGGATTGTATATGCATTTTTTCCTATTACTTTTAAATGATTTTGAGTGACCAGAGGTTTCTTGGATGTGTGGACAATCTTCCATCTAGCTCAAAATTCTTACTAGTGGTTTTTACACTGTGAGAGAGAGGCACCTGGGGTCTGAAGAAGTGCTTCAGTGGACAATTGGGAAGTGCTCTATGTTCATTCTCTGACTTCTCCCATAGCAGTTCTTTTTGTTATCTGGTTAATAATATATTAGAGTTTCAGGTAAGAATTTTGCTTGGAAACAAAATTCCACTCTTAAAAAAATAGTTTGATTCAAATGATCCATCTAGAGTCCTTTCTAGTACTAAGAAGCCATCATTTCTGGATGATGCATTTCATTATTATGAATCATGGCCTAAAAATGTGTGAGTATGAATTTCCATGTGTAATTTTTTTATCACCTATAAGAGACACCAAACTTGAGTTTCTAAGTGAATTTGATGTTAGAGTCTAGTTAGAATCTAGTCTACTCATGAGTAGTTATTTTAGACATGTGATTGTCTCTTAGGACTTTACAAATGCAAAGTATTGTTATTATTCCACTTAAGATAATTTCAAATATCAGAACAGGATTTTAATATCAAATGATCTTAGTTTTCCATATTTGAAGTGCTTTTGAAATATTTTACATAGGAGTATTTTGTATAGAATTCAGTGTGAGAAGAGACAGAAAAACAGTATTTTAGCACACCATGTAGCTAATAGTCATGATCATGGCTTGGGTCATCAGTAAAGATTGATGCTATCAGTATGCTTTTTAAAGACTACAGAAAGATCATAGCTTAAGTAGCATCTCTTCCAGGAAGCACACCGTGTGGGTTTTCCCATCCCATACCATCATCCTGGTCCTCCTCCTAGGCAGTATTCACATAGCCTGTTCTCTTTCATGCCAAAATACACAGCACTGTAAAGGTAGATTGTTAAATTTCTGCCTCCTCTATGAAACCTGTTAATTTCCAGAATGGCAGGGATATATCTTGTTTACTGCTCTTTACTTATAAATTGGATACATTGAATGAAAGTATGTAAACTAAACCAGAGGTACAATTTTTCATCAGAAAAAGTGATAATATTAAAAATGTCTTGGTTGCTCCTGTAGGCTTCAGGTGATAAGAAAAATTAAGGTAACTCTTCATTCTACCTATAATGTTTATTTCATTGTATAGACAGATTTTTTTTTTTAATTCTTGACCACGAACTTAAATTTGCCATTTAATCTGGTACCCTTCAGCAAGTTCTTGTGCTATATATTTTTTTCCATTTTATAGGCAACAATCCAAGCTTGAAGACTTTCTTCTGAAAGACAGTCTGTGCTTGTTTTGGTAGTGCCATATGGCAACTGGTACTCTCTTGGCCTTGATATTGCTGTCTCTCTGCTTTAATAATTTGGAAAATCAAAACAAAATTAGCCCTGGTGATGCAATACTAATAATGCCCTTCCCAGAAATTTCATTCAAACAAATGTAAGCCTTTGGGTACAATTTTTTTAAGCAATAAATGAATGACCTGTTAAGGTTCCATTGGCACTTCATACATTGATAGGTCACAGGTCACCCCTGGTTATGGGGTATGGGTCTATACTCCCTTGTGTTTTCTCCCCTAACCTTTATAGGAAGCTCAATTATTTTGCAGTTAGCTATTTGTAAAATGTGCATGGTCAAATAATATTTATAAGCAGTTTCAGAAAGAAAAAAAAAACTATTCTTTAGCTACCAACAGAAATCCTAGAGGAAAGATTATGAAATCTTGTTTAAATACTTAAAATAGAAACACAATGAAGATAAGGGAATCCTGGCAAGATTTGCTGCAGCTGTCAAGTCCCAAAAGATCGGGAATTAAATTTTGATACTTGTAATTGAATCATCCACCCTTCTAATGAGCCCGGGCAAATCTGTGATGTTTTTAGAACCTTTCAAATCAACTGTATTCATTTAGAGTTCATAGCAGACCTGAAGCCCCTCACAATTTCCAAGAGGTAGAACAAAACAGAATCAAATAAATTTGACTCAATTTTCTGTAATAAGAGAAGTATACTATGCTTACAATTTAAGTAATGCTATGATTTTAGCCTCATATTTTAAAACTGTTCATTTGTGTGTGTGTGTGTGTGTGTGTGACTTTTGGAGCACTAACAGCTTGAGCAGTAGTTGAGACAGCAATTAGAGATCGTAACAACTGTGTGGTGGTGATCTGATTTAAAGTAGAATGTGTGATTGTGTTTCATAGATGGTTATTCCTGGGCCACTGGTTTCATTTAACACATATTTCTACCTGTATGTTTCATGTTGCTTATTATAGACTCTCAAAAGAAGAAAAGGGTTGGGGATGTTGCTTAGTGTTAGATCACTTGCATAGCATATGTGAGGCACTGGGTTTGATTCTCAGCACTGAATATAAATAAATGAATAAAACAAAGGTCCTTCAACAATTCAAAAATATATATATATATAAAGGAGGAGCAATTATCTAGTCAATTTATATAGCCCTAGTTATGAGGATGTTTGAAAAGACTCATTTAAACAAAAACAAAGTTGCTTTGAAACATTTTCTCTTGCCTTAAAACAGCAATCCAGTTGATGTTTTTGGAGCATGACATGAAAAGATATCCTTTTCATGTTCTGCAAGTGTGCATTCAATATAAGAAAGACACGACAAACGGGCAAAATATGTGACCTTGGGCATATCCATGCTACTCTTTTTATTAACCTGTGTTTTGTTTATTTAGTTTTTTATGTGGTGCTGGGGATCAAACCCAGAGCCTAATGAATGCTAGGCAAACACTCTACCACAGAGCCACAACTCTAGTCCCTCTTGCTACTCTTAAATAGTTGGTGATATCTGTAACTTTTCTAACTTCCTCAAGCTTATTCCTTAGTTATCTATACTAATAAATCATTCAATAAAATAACTGACAAATATGTGACTTAATTAAAAATAGAAAGTAGCATGGATGTTGAACTAATAGGATTTGAGGACAAAAGTACTCATTCTAGTCCAATTATTCTAACTAGAATTTCAGAAACATTGATAAAATTAATGATTTATCTCTAGATTTCATAGTGTTTTAAAAATACATACATAGGTATATATATATATATATATATATAGAGAGAGAGAGAGAGAGAGAGTGAGAGAGAGAGAGAGAGAGAGAAAACACAAGTTATAGTGGTGTATGTTTGTAATCCCAGCAATTTGGAAGCCTGAGGCAGGAGGATCACAAGTTCAAGGTCAGCCTCAGCAACTTAGCAAGGTCCTAAGCAATTTAGTGAAAGCATGTCTCAAAAAAAAAAGATTTGGGATATAGTTCAGTGGTAAAGTGCTCCTGGGTTCAATCCCCAGAACCAAAAATCTTCCCAGTTAATTACATTGAATATAATTTTCAGGTAGATAATGAAGTGGAAATTTTGCACCAGGAGCTGAGATTCTTATTTTACATAAATATAATGTACTAGGGATGATGTGATATCCTTTTGAGTGAGGTATATACTCATCTCACAAGTGAAGTACATATTGATATTACTAAAATACATTATGTTTACTCAAGTGAAATAATTTTCTCCCATGGTACACTATAGTGTATGCTATTCAAACCACACTTAAAAGGACAATTTAAGAATAATGTTAAGAACCAATGAAACATTCCTAGTTATAAAATTATATCCAAATTTTCAGATAAGACAGTTTCAGCTTGCAAATTCTACTCTCTAAACTTAGTCTGGCACATCCTGACCCATCCACACCCATGAACACACTATCCATTGTATAAGGGCTACTTTAGATGCTTTTAACCTGAAAAGTTAACTGCTCCCTCCTTGAATAATTTGCCAAGTGTCCAATGAGAAGTTAACATGTTGGCATGTTAGATAAATAGGACAAATATGATAGTATCTTACATTGTACCTTGATTTGAATTTGTTGTATTTGTACCATCAAGTGTGTTTTAGGAATTATGTGAAACTTAAAATATTTTGTGCTATGTTAAGTGATCAACTGTTTTCTAAAACAAATAATTTATTAGCAAAAATCAAAAAATAAGAACAAATACCATAGAATGATTTTTTGGTTTATTAGACTGCTTAAACAAACAGAAAAGTTGTGCTGGGGACATAGCTCAGTCGGTAGAGTGCTTGCCTTGCAAGTACAAGGCCCTGGGTTCGATCCCCAGCACCGCAAAAAAAAAAAAAAAAAAAAGAAACAGAAAAGTTAAAATATAATGTACAAGAATTATAGTCGTTTGTTTATAGAAACCATCCAAATACAATATTTTCCCTAATTATCCTTTCTTCTAATTGATGAGCAGAGATGGATTACAAGAAGTAGAATGCACAATTCTTTGGTTCCTTTTACTTTTCACAGGTTTTACTTCTCACCATAAGTGCTTCACTTTGCCCTATGCTTGGTGAAAGCCTGATCACAGCTTTTCAAAATTTTATATTGTTCTATTTTATTTTACTTGAGTTTTCAGTCAATTTTTCATGACTCTTCATGATCTGATATTTGATTGAATCACTGATAATGCTTACAGAAATTATAGACACAATTTGAGGTTCTTAATGATATCATTCCCTTCAGAGAATGTGCCTGCTTGCCTTTAGCAGACACTATGCTCATGAACCCTTTTTTTATTATAAACAAATGGGATACACGTTGTTTCTCTGTTTGTACATAGAGTAAAGGCATACCATTTGTGTAATCATAAATTTACATAGGGTGATGTTGGTTGATTCATTCTCTTATTTTTCCCCTTCCCCCCACCCCTCCCATCCCTCTTTTCCCTCTATACAGTCCTTCCTTCCCCCATTCTTGCCCCCCTCCGTAACCCTCACTCTAACCCTAAAACTAACCCCTCCCACGCCCCATTATGTATCATCATCCACTTCAGCGAGATCATTCTTCCTTTGGTTTTTTGAGATTGGCTTATCTCACTTAGCATGATATTCTCCAATTTCGTCCATTTGCCTGCAAATGCCATAATTTTATCATTCTTTATGGCTGAGTAATATTCCATTGTATATATATGCCACAGTTTCTTTATCCGTTCATCAACTGAAGGGCATCTAGGTTGGTTCCACAATCTGGCTATGGTGAATTGAGCAGCAATGAACATTGACGTGGCTGTATCTCTGTAGTATGTTGATTTTAAGTCCTTTGGGTATAGGCCAAAGAGTGGGATAGCTGGGTCAAATGGTAGTTCCATTCCAAGTTTTCTAAGGAATCTCCATACTGCCTTCCAGAGTGGCTGCACTAATTTGCAAACCCACCAGAAATGTATGAGTGTACCTTTTTCCCCACATCCTCGCCAACACCTGTTGTTGCTTGTATTCTTGATAATTGCCATTCTGATTGGGGTGAGATGGAATCTTAGGGTGGTTTTGATTTGCATTTCTCTTATTACTAGAGATGTTGAACATTTTCCATATGTTTGTTGATTGTTTGTAGGTCTTCTTCTGTGAAGTGTCTGTTCATTTCCTTAGACCATTTGTCGATTGGGTTATTTGTAGTCTTGGTGTTGAGTTTTTTTGAGTTCTTTATAGATTCTGGAGATTAGTGCTCTATCTGAAGTATGATTGGCAAAGATTTTCTCCCACTCTGTAGGCTCTTTCTTCGCACTGCTGATAGTTTCCTTTGCTGAGAGAAAGCTTTTTAGTTTGAATCTATCCCAGTTATTGATTCTTGCTTTTATTTCTTGTGCTATGGGAGTCCTGTTGAGAAAGTCTGGTCCTAAGCCGACATGTTGAAGATCTGAACCTACTTTTTCTTCTATAAGATGCAGGGTCTCTGGTCTGATTTCGAGGTCCTTAATCCATTTTGAGTTTAGTTTCGTGCATGGTGAGAGATATGGGTTTAGATTCATTCTGTTGCATATGGATTTCCAATTCTCCCAGCACCATTTGTTGAAGAGGCTATCTTTTCTCCATTGCATATTTTTGGCCCCTTTGTCTAGTATGAGAAAATTGTATTTATTTGGGTTTGTGTCCATGTCCTCTATTCTGTACCATTGATCTACCTGTCTATTTGGTACCAATACCATGTCGTTTTTGTTACTATTGCTTTGTAGTACAGTTGAAGTTCTGGTATTGCAATACCCCCTGCTTCATTTTTCCTGCGAAGGATTGCTTTAGCAATTCTGGGTTTCTTATTCCTCCAGATGAATTTCATAATTGCTTGTTCTACTTCTCTAAGGTACATCGTTGGGATTTTAATTGGAAGTGCTTTGAATCTGTATAGCACTTTTGGTAGTATGGCCATTTTGACAATATTAATTCTGCCTATCCAGGAACATGGGAGATCTTTCCATCTTCTAAGGTGTTCTTTAATTTCTTTCTTTAGTGTTCTGTAGTTCTCATTGTAGAGGTCTTTCACCTCTTTTGTGAGATTGATTCCAAGTATTTTATTTTTTTTGAGGCTATTGTGAATGGGGTAGGTTTCCTAACTTCTCTTTCTGAAGATTCATCACTTATGTATAAAAATTCATTAGATTGGAGCCACAGGCAGTTGCCAGAGGAGGAGCTGCATGGCGAGCTGTTTGAACTCAGAATGACCGCTCCAGAACACCGGTGGCCTGCCTGGAGGAGGAGCGTGGTGGGTCACTTGGTGTCGGAGCCACCGCTCCTGAACACCCGGGGGGCTACCCCGAGGAGGAGGAGGAACAGAGCGGGTCACTTGGACTTGGAGTGACTGCCTAGGCCTACAGGCAGTTGGCGGAAGGAGGAGACGCAAAGTGAATTGCTTGGACTCCTAGTGACTGCGTCGGAAACCCGGCCACTGTCCGGAGGAGGAGGTGTGTGGTGGGTCTCTGGGTCTCGGAGCTATTGTACGGGGCTCCAGGTGGCGGCTAAGAGGAGGGGCCACATAGCCAGGCGATTAAGTGTAGAGCAGGGTCCGAGGAGCTAGGTGGCTTCTTGCTGGAAGAGCCGCACAGAGACACGCCTAGGGGCGGAGCGAAGTTTCCAGGACTGCGGGCAGAGTCTCTGGGAGAGGCAGCCTAAGGAGACTCGCCTGCGAAGGGTGAGGCTCCCAGGCCCAGGAGGTAGGTCCGGGCCCCTGGGAACATTGCAGAGGAAGACAGCCCAGCCCAGGCGGTAGTTTGTAGATTGACAGGAACTCTAGGAGGGGAACTGATCAGCAAGACGTCCCACCGAGTGAGTCTTCCCTGCCGGGTGAGGTTTTTCCCACAGGGACGGTAAAACCAGAGACACAGGCACAAACAGGACTTGCCTCAGCCCGCAGCCTAGTTCCCTGTGGATGACCATTGGTCAACAAGTGGAGGCACCTCTGCCCACTAGCAGGAAATATACGCCACCTGAGGGTCACCACCCCTAGAGAGGCAGCTGCACTGCTGCCCCTCCTGGCTCTTTGCCCAGAACTTGACCCCTGTGTGTCCTGACCTCTCCAAAGGGAAATGAACACACTCACAAAGCAGATGCATCTGCCCAAGCACACTGTAGGTCCTCAAAAGTGTTGAATGAACACTTTCAGAAACACTATTGTAGGGAGGGAGTCCACACATGTCTCCTCTCTGCTGGCTTTGCCCTCCGCCTGCTTGCCCTGGGCCGCTGCCATCCACCTGATACTCAGGCCACCAGGAACTGCTCCTGCCAGAGGCTGGGCCTGTGCTTTGATGGGGGATTCACACTTGGAAGTTCAACCACATGAGCGCACCACCATCTCATTCCCCTCTGGGATCAAAACTGAAAAAGAAATGCATGGTGGCAAGGCAAGCGGCCCATCCCTCCCCAGTTGGGATCTTCAAAAAAAGTCATTTTCCCCCAAGAACTCAATTAACAAGCTTACCTGTCACTTATCAACTGACCACATGGGTAGCCTGCAGTTTAGAAGGCAGGTGGCAACCTGCTGGGTAATAGCCCAGGGGAAAATACCCCATTAGCCCTGTGGGACTCCTCATGGCAAACTGCCCAGTCTTCACTGCAGGCCATAGACGGCTCTCAGCTCAGTAATGTGTGTGCACGGGTTGGGGTGAGTCCACTCCCCTAAGACAAAGGCACCACACAGGCCAGTAAACAGCTGAGCCAAGGTCAAGGCGAAGTGGAGTCTAAAGTTGACAACAGCAGTGACAGCGATACATATGTGCCATGGGGAAGGCGGTGCACACAGCAACTTGGAGGCAAGAGAAGAAGTGCAAAACTGGGCTGGGAGCCCACAGACCACCAGCAAGAGTGGCCAAGGGCTTCCCGACACAGGAGCAGGGCAGCTGCTCTGAGTCAGGGAGAGCTTGCTGGGTACTTCTCTTACTTACAGGTAGAAAGTCATCTCACACTCCTAGACTCCACAGCATGAGGGTGCCGTGTGCCCCTGGAGACCACAGGACTGACCAGCCTGCACTTACCACCCAACTGAGGTCCACAGAGGGCAAAAGCACCCCAGGGGACCATCCTACACTGGGGCATTGAATCCCCTTCTCCTTCGGACCCTCGCAGCTGTTGGGGCACTCTGCAGCTGCGTGGCCTTCTGGGTCAGCTCCTGCCCCGGGCTGAGGCTGGGTCACTGTCCCTCACTTTGCTTCCTGCCTCCTTATCATCTCCACAGAGCACTGCTGGTGGTGTCAAAGGCAAGTCACCAGAAGCATCTGTGAGGGCTGATTACCCAAGTTTCCCTTCCCATAAGGACACCTGTCTTATTGGATTAGGGTCGACCTCAGTGATCACATCTGCAAAGACCCTATTTCCAAATAAGGCATAATCCCAAGTACAAGGTAATTTGGGATTGCATTCTCTCTGCAGGAAATCCATGATGGGCAACCCTCTGGACAAGGCTAGGGCCTGCCTCTACAATGCTCAGAGAGAGGTGCCATCACAGGATGACTGAGGACTTCTCAACCGGGGATCCCCTACTGTGCTGACAGCCTGAATGCAAACCAGTGCAGGAGCAGAGGTGGACCAGAATGCTCACATAACTCCCTCAACCACTGATCTGGCTTCTTAACCACCCAGTACTAGTGGGGAGACTATTTCTAGAATATGCTATTATCCTACCTAATGGAGGTTTAGCAAAGATCCTGACATGAGGGATGTGGGAAGAATAGCATAATATTCAATATTCTATATATATTCTATTTTGAAGGTATCAAAACTACAGATCTGGAGGTTAATAAGACCTTAAGACCAGCAATGCCACTGCCCCTCATGCCCAGCCCTGAGCGAACACTGACCTGCTTCCCATCTCCAAGACGTCCCTCCTCTGCAAATGTCCTGTCAGTAGAATCAGGTGCTGTGTGACCTCTGTGGTTGGCTTCCTTTGCTAACCATGTTTTCAAGATTCCTGGTGGTGCCTTGTGCGCACACTCTGTTCCTTTAAATGCCAAATAGCACTCCGTCCTGTGCATACCATCAAGGTCAATGGGAACTTAGGTGATTGTGCATCATGCTGCTGCAACGTCTGAGCTGGTATGGATGCGTATTCATTTCTCCTGGGCATCTGCCTGAGAAAGGAAAGACTGCGTCATGGGGTACCTGTTTGAGTATTTGAAGAATGACTATTTTATTCTGTGTTCCTAATCTACTTCTGTTTACTTTTTAGGGAAAAGACATTTGCTCCTGATGAAAAGGTCCAAGGGCAACCCTGGTGCCCTGCAGGAGGCAAGCCACACACCCAGAGGCAAGAATTGCCAACCTCCCAGGAACCTGGAGTGAGCTAGCCTTACCTGAAGGAAGGCCACAGAACACCCAAGGGAGCAAACCTGTGGGGCTTCTCATGTAACAACAGGAAAAGCAGAAGAGGCTCACAGCTCCTCCTTGCCAGAATAAAAAGAAGTCACAACAGCACAAACTACAGATGTGAAGTTGTCGCGCTCCCTGCCCGCAGAGAAACGAGACGCAAACCTGGTTCTTTTGAGCTCTTTATTTTGCGCGCTTACTTCCTCATAGTTCTTTCTTTGTTCTCTCTCTTTGAGGAACTTACACTCCAATATATACAGTACTTGTAACCAATCAGCCTTTGAGCACGAGGGGAGAGCATGCACAGATACAGGCAGCAAAGGCAGGCATACAGTGGACCTGCACTGTCCATCAGGGAGCTCAGCCAATCCCTCGAACTTCCTCAATACGATGTCAGTTGTTTGTGGAAAAGTTAACTGCTCTGGCTCACTGCCAGGCGCCATCTTAGCCTTGCCACACCTAGGGCCAGGGGTCCGGCCGAAACCCCGACATGAAGTGGTAAAGCGAGAGACAAGAGTAAAAGGCATGAGATGTTTTTGTGTGATTATATTATTCCTAAAATACTCTCACTCCAGTTCAGGTGCTATTTCGGGTTCTGATTTAGCATTCAAATTAGGGCTTTAATTTCACGAGTTCGTGGAGATGGGGCAGGGTTTCTCCGAGTCGAGCCTCCGCTGCTTCAGCTCATGGGATGCCACACACAGACCAGGGTGGCAGCACCTGAGGCCTTGGCCTGCCTGGGAGCAGGTCCCAGCTGTGCCAGCTGCTGTCCCCAAGCAGCCACAAACCTTCTCCGTCCACGTGAATGTGGCACTGCAGGCCATCCCTGGACCTGGGGCTATCCACACTGAACTGCAGGACCTGCAGCAGGTACAGTGAGACCAAGCACAGTACTGCTGCTCCACCACCTTGAGGCTGAGATCCAGGGTCATCCCACTTCTTGGCAAGTATGTTCTTCATTCATAAAAGCCGCCTTGGTCAACTCACCTCGCCTGCAGATTCACCTGTCCACCAAGACCGAGCAAGCGTTCCAGAGCCCCAAAGCATCCAGGGACCCCCGAGCATCCATAGGCAGGCAGGCAGGTGGCTCAGTGCTGTGTGACTGCAGCCAAACTGGTGGGGTTGGTTCCAGGCCAATGGCCCTGGCTTGTCCTCTCTTGGACTTTCACTTCAGGTACACAAGTGCTCTTGCACCTCACATTTCCACCTGAGCCCTAGGGCTTCTTTCTCATGCAACCACATTTTCCAGTTTAAATTCCAAAGTACTCTTGTGGCAGAGGCACCACCAAGCCCACATCAGAGATGTGGAAATGATCATTAATGATCATTAGTGAGTGGCACCAGGATGTGCACCCACTCTGGGCACTGCAAAGCCTGTGAATTCACCACCATGCTGCCATCCCCACCCCAGCCCAGGTCAGAGCTTCTGGAATCAGTGTTGGTCCCATGAGCAAGATCACAAAATGTGTGCAGCCACATGCTTCTGGTAGAGCAGGCAGAAGCAGCTGCACAGGAATGTCCTGTGAGGAGCAAACCATGACCCAGAGCCAGACACCATTCTGTGGCAAAGTGGCTTCACCTGGAGGCTGGCCTCACTTCCTGCACAGGCATCCCTAGTGAGGCGTGTCAGAAGTTAGCATCTTCTCAAATTGCAGGCCCTCCCCAGGAGGCCTGAGGACCTCTCAGCAGGATGCAGAGCCCCGGAACTGACCTCCTTGCTCCTGCCTCGTCTGGAGGCCAGATGCCAGCTCTGAGGCTTCTTCAGGCACACATGCCAGTGCCACATTTATCTTAAGAGGGGTTTTACTGACATCTGGTAGCAGTATGAGAAACTTCCCTTGTTGGAAAACCTGGGTCTGGGAGAGCCCCAGCAGGGAAGGGAAGGGGATCTGAGCAGGGCTCTGGATGCCCCCTATCAGGAGCAGCTGCCTCTGTCTTCTACAGCACAGGGGGCTACAACCTGTCAACACTGGCAGCCTTGTGGACATGCTGCTCTGGCTTAGGCCAGGGAAAGAGAGGAACCAGAGTGAAGGGCAGTCTGTCAGGCTTGCCTTGGTGCCTGGAGTTCTGGAGCCCTGGGGATGGTGGGTCATGACTGGCGGGATTCCAGAGACAGACAGAGGGGTGATGCATGGTGCAGATGAGGCAGGCATGGGCGACCCAGCTGGGCAGGGCTGCCCTGGGGCTGGGATGCCAGAACTTACCCAAGCTGGGGCTGACAGAAGACACAGCCCTGCTCAGGACTGGCTTCAGACAGCAGGAAGGACCTGGGAGGCCCCAGAGATCCTCCCAGGAGGTGGCTGCTCCAGCAGCTACTTCACAAGTGGGCAGCAGGTGGTCCACAGGGGCAGTTGGTCTCTGCTGTGGGTGCACACATGGGTGGCAGAGGTCACCTGTCAGGGAGGGAGGAATAGAAGCAGTGTCCCTGCCCTGCTAAGGGTGTGGCTGTGGTGCATGCCCTGGGCCTTGGCACTCTGCCTGGAGTCAGAGCAACGACCCCTGCTCCTCACCCAACTCCCTGTTGTAAAGGGCAGGGACCCTGGCACAGAGCCCCAGGGAGGGGATTCCTGCCATTCCCCTCCATCGTCAGGTTGGGGACACCAAGATGAACAGCCTGGACTGTGGCTCCTCCAGGAGACCCTGCAGTGATGGGTTATTTTCCAGTGAACTACCCAGCAGACAGCCAGCTCCCCAAGGGCAGCCATGGTGTCCTCGGAGAGACTGGCCAGATGGGCAAGGCCTGGCCATGGCAGACCCTGCATCAGGACAAACCTGGAGGTGAGGGATCCAGAGGGTCCAGGCAGGAAGGGCAGTAGGGATGGGTGGACGCCTCCCCCGGAGCCATCCACATGGCTAATACCAGTGCCCACGCTGGTGCTGTGAGGGGGGCCTGCTGGACAGGCACTCTGAGTGGACTGCACACAACCCAGGGGCAGCCCGCATGGGGCAGAGGCAGGCAGGAGTCACAGCTGCCAGTCTCTGCAGGACTTGGCAAATCTGCCTCACAAACCCAGTGCAGCGGGGTCCACACTGCTCCTGCCAGAGAGGCTCACTTCCCACTGCAGTCTGAGACCTCACCCCAGGACTTTGGGGAACCCATTGTCCTGAGCTCTAGCCAGCTCTGCCCGTGCTTTTCCTCCTTGCCAGCCAGCGGTGATCTCTATCAAACTCATAGTCCCAAGTCTGTCCTGGCTTCTTCCAGCTCTGGTCTCTGGTAGGTACAGTCAAGTCATAGAACTTCTCCACATTTTTTCTCATCAATACTCTGGTTTTGGGAAGTCAACTGATTTGGGGCACAAGTTTTAGATAAGGCCTCTGCAGTAGAATTTAACTACTTCCGTTGAAAGTTTACCTGTGTACGGCCTCTGCTTTGGAAGCTGCCTTGCCTTGGGTCCAGTGTAATGAGGGAGCTCAGGCCCTGCTCTCTGTAGCAGTGGTACAGCCATTTGTGAGGTCCTGAGGGAGCACTGGACTCTTTCCAATGCCAGCCCTGCACCTGAGGTTATGGTACCACTGGTCAGATGAACGACACACCCAGGGCATGGGACAGAGGACTCGGGCAACGGACACAGTTGCTAATATTGAGATGGCTACCCTGCTGCCAAAGGTTCTGACCACCACAAGGACACTGTGCACCCAGAAGGATCAGGATCGGGTCCATGTTTGCATGCACAGACATGCAGATGGACCAGGCTACGGTCTATGTGCTCATCTTTGGGAACACACAGGTGGCTCTGGTCGTCTGCAGGTACATCCACACATAGACCAAGGATCTGGCCCTTGCTTACCCAGAAATGACCCCTGCACACCTGCACCCCACAAGAAACACACTTGACTGGTGTGCTGGAGTTGGACAGCTCATCATCCCGGACATGGGGAGGTCACCACTGCCCTACAAACCATGCATCTGTTCCTGACTAGCATCCACACTGACCTCCTCGGGGAGACTCAGGTTACATGCAGGCTGAGAACGGGGTGCAGTGGTAGCCTCTGTCAACTGAACCCATCGCAGTGTCTACCCTACAGGACCCAAAAACTGACTGAAGTGCCTCACTTTCCCATCCTCCTGGCGTGGCAGGGACTGGTTTACAGGAGATGCTCAGGGGAAACTGACCAAGATGCTATGGGTTAGCACCCAAGCTTCTCAGAGAACCATGACGAGAACAGCAGTTGGGGTGCCATGAGGAGGTTCTAGAGAAGGGATGAACCCCACTTGCTCCAACCTGAGAGCTGTGTCATGAGCCAGGATTTCTGTAGGTCCCTTAGGTGTAAACAGATCTAACATGTAGATCCAAACCTTTGGTTCTGGGATATTCAGATTTTCCATTCAAGCCACAAAAATCCAAACCTCATTTTCCAGCTGCTTCAGGTTACATACTTCTAGTTCATCTAATAAGAATTCCTTATTTCATGTGTGATCTCCAGTTTAAGGGACAGGAATATGTGCTTTGGACAGAGTGGAGAGAGGTGTGTGTGCAAGTGAAGAGCCATTTTCTCTCCAAAGATCTCAGATTGAGCTCTTCCTAAACTATGGGAAGGAAGCTGAGGAAAACCTCAGAGTGAAGTGGTGTCCTCGCTGGAGTTGGACAGATTGACAGCTGCTGTGGTCACTGAGTCATGTCGGGGCGACAGGCTCCTGCATTTGGGTAGTTGTTCAATCCCAGAGCTCCCATTTCTGTGACCGTGGACACAGGGCCACTGCTCCACTGCTGGGTATAGGGGCACCAGTGGAGGTGTGGCCTGTGTCCCGTCCCCAGTCATCTCAGATGAAGAGTGCCACTGTCAACCCCACCCCAGTTTCTGCTGTGGACTGGAAGTATCCAGGCTGCACGGAAGAGACCACCTCCCCAGAGCCATGGTCTCAGGCACACACCTCAGTGTTACACACATCTCCCCTTCACTCGGGAGTGGGGACCAAGTCCAGGAGAATGAGCAAAGTATCTCACCCCAAGGCACACCAGGGTCACTCCAGCCCAGACCCACTCACCTCCTGCCTCTGCCACAACCATCCCCACTTAGAGACAGAAAGTGAGGCTGGAGAAGTTAACAGCAAAATCAGGATGAGGAAGAGAAACCAGTTCTAGCCTGCATGACCAGGAGGATTCAGGCCAAGGACAGACTATAAGGAGGTACCTGGATCCCGATGACCCCCAAGAGATGAGAGTCCAAAAGCAGCTGAGCACTGGACCCACTTCTGCCCCTGACTGCCTGTGTGACTTGGAAATCCCTCTCCTGTACTCAGTTTTCTCATCCATGAATAACAGCTTGGGGTCCTTAGAGACCGTAGCACATTCCAGATCCCTTCCTCTGAAGTGGGAGGGTGTGGGGAGCCATCCTTACTTAGCAGAATCAGAGCAGGCTGAGCCCTGGGACACAGGCTGACTCCCAGGAACTGGCAGCCATGAGGATGGTCCCCGATGGCTGGGGTTGGTGCTGTGTGGGGGTGGTCCCTGTCTGGTTCTGTCTGGTTCTCCACACCTTCCTGCTCATCACAGAAGCAGCCCCTCCAGGTCTTGCCCTTTACCTGTGTGGCTGTAAATAAAGGAGAGTTGGGCTATCTATGTTGTCAGAGGCCAGAGCCATTGTGGTCCAACCTGTCATGCCCCTCTCATTTAAAAGGAGTATTGGTTCTTGTGTGTTTATTGATTAGATAAGTATAGGGGTAATTGATTTATAGCCAACATTGTCCTCTGGCAGTTAACACTTTTCTCATTCACATGGGACGTGGCAGAAACCCCCACAGGAGGCAGTGGGGGGTCAAGAGGGAGGGGCTCTAACAGCTGCACCTCCATTCAGAAAGGCAGAGCCCTGGGTCTCCAGACTGCCAGACCTGGGCCCAACAGCAGCCTTGCCTGGTGTTCCCTGTACACCCTGGACACCACGGCTGGGGACGTGAGAAGAGGGCGACTGATGGCATAAACAAAGGACCCTCTCCTCCCTCCTGTTAGAAGCCTCCCCCATGCCCACCAACCGACTCTGAGGGTACACAAGTGTGACCCAGAGGCCACAGGAGCAGATAGCCAAGCCCCTTGCAGACATTGCAAGTCAGGCAAAAGACTGTGGCACCCTGTAAGCCAGTTGGAGAGTGGTCTCATGTTTTGTGGGGACCCAGGGGCTCTGTCTGAACCACACGGGGCCACATGGAGGACCAGCATCGTGCTGCTTGATTAAATATTATAGCCCTCTGAGGGGGACACCACCGAGCCTGCTCACTGCCGACACCTGCCACTTAGAGGTGGGAGCTGCACACCAGCCTGTCTAACATGAGTGTCCATAGGGAAATCTCCTGGAGAAGGCAGGAGCACCAGTACTCAGAGCTGGTGGCCTGGCCAGGGCAAAACTGGCAGGGTGCTGGGGACCCTGAGCCTGGCTGCCAGGCACACAGGTGGCTCCAGCAGCTGCTCCTGGCTATGCCCCCTGATTCCCCAGCATCCCAGGAGGGGCTGGAGTCCACCCAGAGACAGAACCACTGCCTCAGCTCAGATGGTACCAAAGGCCAGAGGCTGGGAACCAGAGCCACCGGGCTCCCACCAACCGCCTCCTCCCAGAGAGTGAAGACCCGCCTCATGTACCCACTGCCTCCTGATGAGCCTCGCTCCACAGCCCTGAGCCCGCTGCCCGGTCCCAGCACCCTCCTGCTTCTCTGCCCTCACCCCTGCCCCCCCACTCATGCCCCAAGTTTCCAAGGGCTACACCCTTGCCTTGCCTGGCTCCTCCTCGTGTCTGGAACAGGTCCTGCTCCAGAGGCCTGCTTGTTGGGAGCCTCCAATCTGCGTCACCTGCCTGAGGCCTGGCCGTGGCTTTTTCCTTGCATAGACTGTGCTGCCCACCCCGCCCAGCCCTGCTCCCACCCTTCCCTGACACACTTCCGGCCTCCTCTTCTCCTCACCAGGCTGGGCTTGCCTGGCTTCTCTGGCTGGTAACAGATTGCTGGTTGGGCCAGCTGCTGCTCCAGTTCCCCACTCATTACTGTCCTCTCCTCCTGAATGTAGTTCCTCAGGGCCGACATTTATTCACCCGACATAAGGCCACCTGGGAAGAGGCAGGACACATTTAGAGCACAGTGAATGGTGGAGCAGGGAAGGATGGGCTTCAGGAGGGTCGCAGTGCTGGCCCTGACCACTTCCAGTCCAGCCTGAGCTGGTCCACTCCATGGTGTGACTTATGTGGAGAAGGAAAAGCATAAATGCACCTGTGTGCACCCATGTGCCTGTGTCCACTGGTATACCTGCATCTGCACCACATCTTCATTGAGACCTTCAGAGGCACTCAAGGGGGGTATCAGACTGGGGGGCTCTGGGCATGGACTGAGGTGAGAGGCCAGATTGTGGGGAAGAACAGTTCTCGGGTTGAGCACATATAGTAATTCTACACCTTAAAATGTGACTTCAAAGTAACAAATGAGATCAAAATTCCCTTAAGGCTATACATTCACATATAAAAGCAGATTAAAATATGCACACCATTACAATATCCCACGCTGATATTGCACCTTAAATAATAGGACAAATCTGGGTCAGAAAAAACAACTGGTAAGTTTCCTAAGAGTAATTAAAACAAGTTTTCCACATTGACAGAGTGGTTGAACATGCTGCCAGCCACCAGAAGCTAAATCCTTCCCCAGAGAGAGATGGGGCAACCCTTCAGACAATGGTGGGTCTGCTTGGAAAGATTCCCAAGTTTCTTCCCTCTGAAAAGATGGTATTTGAAACCTAATCTTCCATGATGATTTTACTGGTAAGGTCTCTACAAAGATTTTGTTTGCTTACTGGGTAAGGGAGCACATAGGACCTGGGGCGCACGCACACAAGGATCGGCACTGTACCACTGAGCGACATCGCAGTCCTTACGAAGTGTTAAGCAACAATAAGTTAAAGACTGGGAGACAAAAAATAAGATCCCTAGCTCCTACAATGTTGGTGGTCTCTTCTCTCAAGCATGACACAGTAGAACAGTTTTGCTAAGTGTGACATGGAACACAGACACTTCCTAGAGGTCAGTGGCTCATGTCAAGCTGGAGGAGAGACTTAGGCTCAGGTCTCCCTCAGATAGGTGGCATCCATTTCCCAGGGGTCCACCTGTGTCCTTGGAAATGAGGTGAGCAAGCCACCAGCCTTGCCCTGTCCCTAGACAATTTTACAGGATAATTTACAATTTTAAATGAGTCTATGATAAGCATGTAAGTAAACAAATTTACCTTTATAAATAATTTAAGTATACTTCAAACCAGAAAATGAATAAAGAAATGTGTGGGGTTGGGCTGGTGAGATAGCTCACCTGGCAGACTGCTTGCCTTGCAAGCACAAGGTCCTGGGTTCAAATCCCCAGCACCACCAAAAAAAATGTGTGGGGTGAAATCCTCTGGTTGCAGAATAGACACAGGGAGAATCTCAGGGATAATCAGATGGGTGTTTGGGGAGTAGTCCAGAAATCTGGAGTGTTGCCATGAGGTGTAGACCCTCTACACGACACACAAAGAGGGCAGGGGCATAAATGGTGCAGACTAGGAAGAGACCCTGTGACAAGCTCGTCCATGGAGCCTTACCCCTAGGAGGGTGGACCCCCAGTCTGCATATCCCCATCCCACTCATCCACCACACCCAAGTGCAGGGCTCACCCCACCACATCAACCCCTGCTTAGCTGGCTGACCAAAGTCTGAGCCTGTCACTTCTGCTGGTATGCTAGTAAGCAAAGAAGAAGCTTGGGGACTCCATGCTCTTTGGCTCAGTGTGCACACATAATAAAGGCCAAAGCTTAACTGTAATCATTTTATCCTGAACTCTCAAAAGTTATCAAGAGTAAATAGACACATCAGATCCTGGGTGGGGCTTGGGTGGCCCTGCCTGCTTCAGAGCTCTGAGGCTGGCACAGCTCCTGAGGGACCATCTGTACACTGACCCCAGCTGCTCTGGGGGACAACAGAGCCCTAAGGTTGCTACTCATGCTGCTCAGGCAAGACCATCCAATTGGCCATTGCTTTGTTCTCCACAACTGATGAGCCTTTTGTGGTGTGAGGTTGTGCAGATACCTCTCACCTCAGAAGTTTGACTCAACAGGCAGATGTGCAGATAGGCTCCACTGGAATGTTTTAAATTAGATTATTCTAGACCCAAGATCTGTGCTCTACAGTGAAGACAGACCTCTCAAGAATCGAGCTGGAGGACGCCTCCTCAGATGACAGCCAGGGTAACCACACTGCCCTTCACAGTCCCCCTCCTGTGTCCACACACACTCCAGGCCATGGGCTTCGGGAGCCCAGGGAGCCCAGGACAGAGGCAAGAAGCAGCAGGGAGGGGAACTGCCCCAGCATCAGAGCAGTTGCAATATCTAGGCCAGCAGGCCTCCCCTTCACTGATGGGCTTAGAGACACTGTGGTTCCACACATGCATGTGGGGCCTGCCATCTGAACAGGCCCCGTGCAGCTCGGCCCACTCCCACATTCACCCTGCCATGTGAGGGTCTCCAGGACTGAGTACCAGGCTGGGACTGTCATGGCCACTAGTCCTCTGCTACCAGCAAGATCTGCAGGGCCAAGTGAGGGACAAGGAGCATGTCCACCCTCGGTCCCCCCAAACTGTGCCCTGACCCCTTAGAGGTTCCACGGGGCACCCCTGCCTCATTACCCAGGACACTCCTGTGGCTCCAGGGTGAAACCCTTCAAATAACCCACATTGGCCCAGAGACAGGGTCGCAGACCTTTGTGACATTGTACCCTCCCCCAGCTTTCCTGCTGAGGCCACCACATCTGTCAAATGACAACAGGAAATGTCCTACTCTGTGCTTCCTCCTTCCCCTCCAGGTCATTCATCAAGGTCAAGTTGTGGTCCTGGCATAAGCATGAGCATGGCAGAGAACCCTACTCCCCAAGCCCCAGCCTGCAAGACCCTAACAGGCACTTGCAGCAGGGCTGCGCAGTGACTCCTCAGTGGTCACTCTAGGAGTCCAGCTCTATTCATCTTCAGATGAAATCCGTGTGACCTGTGCACTCAAAGATGTGTGTGTGCATACTCTAAGAAGGCAAGCAGGAAGGATCTTAGAGACGCACCTTCTAACCTTGTGAGCACATGTTCTCAGCAGGGCAGCAACTACCTGTCCTGAGTCTTCGCTTATGCTGTGTGGAGGACGGACATGAGGTTCATGTGGCATGGGCCTGGCCCTTTCGCTCAGCTGGGAAGGCAATTACTGGCCATGGAGGACCACCAAGTCACCATGGGCACCAGGCAGTGATGTTCCTGCTTCCTGTCATTAGGTAAGTGATTCTCCTTGCATTCCTGAGTGGGCTGACTCCAGAAACCACCATTGTCTCCAGCAGGCTCTTCGAGGACAAACCCTGAAGAGCACGCCATTCTGATGGCCTAGGCCCCATCAGGATGCAGCCTGCTGCCTTCTCAGCAGGTGTGAGGCTGGATTCAGGGCAAGGCTGAATAAGGTGCCCCCTCCCCACCGTGGTGTAGAATCCTACACAAGGTGTATGACTCAAACGGCATCCTCAGCAGCCTAAGGAATAAGGCCTGCTTGGCCAGCACACACCCACCTCCCCACTGTGAGGCCCGAGGAGGGGCAAAGCACCCAGGGCCCTGGATCAAACTGCAACCAGAAAGCTGGGGCTCAGACACACTGCGCCAAAGCACGGCAGTGGGCAGCCTGCTTGCCTTGAATGGAGGTGCCCAGAGGGCTACAGTTGCAGCCTGGGGCACAGGTCTCCCTGGCCTCCTCCTGACCACCTGCCTCTTTCTCTTACCCTGTCTTCCCTGAAGCTCCTTATCTGCCCAAGAACAGAGCCTACAAAAAGGATCTCGCCCATGAGCCCCTGCCCTGGGAATCACCAGGAGAAGATGGGTTTCCAGGGCAGGAGATGTGTCCTGGCCGTCTCAGACAGCCACATGTCACCCAAGGGACATCACTTGCAGAACAGGCCACCTGTGCTCTGTTTCACCCCCAGCAGTCACACACCCTTCCTTTCAGTGGCTGGGGGTCAGCAAAAGCCTCAGCCCTCTGGCCCTTCTTCCAGGACTGTGCAGGATGCACACGCGCATACACATGGTTGAGATGGGTTTTCTCCTATTCATCGTCCAATGCCAGCTGGCTTGACAGACTCACCCTCCAACCCCAGAGGTAGAGCTCCTCCCCTCCTCACTGAGCATGTCTGTTGTGGCAAGCAGCAGCAACCTCTGCCAGTGTCAAGCCAGCCTCCTCGCCTCTCAGCCTCTCTTCTCCTTGAGTGTGCACATGCACACCCCACTCTGTCTCCTCCTTCCCTGTAAAGTGCTCTTGGGTATTTCACTGAAGAGTGCCAGAAAACAGGAAGCCTAAGGTGTTTTCTCTGTGCTGTTTCCCTACGACTTTCTGTCACCCACTTCTTGATGTGAACTGAAGCACTTTTTTTCAATAGAATTCATAAGATTTGAAAATCTTGGTTCTTCTTTTGTCTGTGGCCAAGACAAGTAACCATGACTGTGGAATACAAGTGATCATTACAGGTGGCAACTTGAAGCAGTAACCATGTCCTAGAAGGCAGCCACTGCTCCTGTGTGTGTGGCCTGCAGCCACGGGGGCCCATGGCAGCAAAGGCACAGTGACTGGGACCTGCCTGTGTCCTCTAGCACCTGTCAGGTTGCTCCTCACTGGCTGTGAGTAGATGGACTGTCCACTACAGGGCATCCACAGAAGCCAAGATGCCATCCACTTCCCAGTCCCACCTGGTGTGATTGCCTGGGTGCTGGCAGATGCCTGGGGCCCTACCAGCTTTGCACTCACATTCTGCTGTGGACCTTCTGTCCATACATCCTTCTCACCAGAGGAACTTTCTACAAAAATGAAGCTTTGAACCAAAGCAAGATCCAATTTTGACAAAAGTAGTTAAATATTTTTAAATCTACTCTTTAATTTTATAAAATATACTTCTAAAAATCATTTGAGCCCTCCCAATTTTGATCATTTACATAAATAGACTGACTCTTTCACTGGATTTGTACTTACAGAAACTGGCTTAGATTGGAGCCACCACATCTGATGACCAAGAATGTGGCATCTTTGGGCCACATCCTGAAGAAGGAGCCTTCCTTCAGGTGATGTCCCTGGATAGACCACACGCTCAGCAGCTACCTGGGACAGTTATTTCCTGAGGCCAAGCTGCAGGAAGCCCACGCTCCACTTAGGTGCCAGCAAGCAAATGCCAGCCTGACCAGTGTCACCTCCTCAGCCATCCTGAGACACAGGCTCCCGCTCGCTCACTGGACCCTGCATTTCTCAGAGGGGCTTCCACCCTGTTCAGCAGGCACCACAATGGAGCCTACTTACAGGTGGAAGACAGATGGGGCAACACAGCCTCTGCCATTGTAGGCTGGAAGGTGCTCTGAAGAAATGGCAGGTGGCACCACCCACTGCGTTAGGGATGCAGCCCATGAACCATCAGCTAACCACAATTCCTGAGCTTGGCCCCAGCCGTGAACCCACAGCAGGGGGCAGCTGGGTGTGGTGGGAGGAGAGAACCAGGGTTTGCCTCCCTCCTCAGTTCAACCATCCCCTTGCTCACCCACCAGGAGGTCTTCCCTGTGCCCCACCTGTGCCCCCCTGCACCAGATGACCAGCAGCCCATTGCTCTCTTCTGAGTGGCAGGAACTACTTCCTGACAGAGCCCCATGTTCTGAGTCACAGACCACCAAGAAGCTGGGCAGGTGATCAGGCCTCAGGCTGAGAACTGCCCAGAGCATGCCAGGGCGGAGAAATGGAGCACCTCCATGAACTCTCAGGCTCGCAGGCACGTCTGTGAGCACCCAGAGTAGGCAGGCCATGGCCGCAGCAGCCACAGACTCCTGCCAAGAGCAGGATCCACCCCTCAGCCCTGCAAGATGCCAGTGACCAGGAAGAATGGTAAGTGAAGGCACTCTCTAGTAGCCATTAGCACAGTTGAGAAAGAACAGTGCATATAAAACCAGAGCCCACCACACAAGGAGGCTCCAGGTGACTTTGCTCAGAGTTAAACAGCTCCTTCAACACATATCAACAGTCCTACACCCTTCTCTGCAGCAGTGCCCATGTCACTCCAAGGAAAATGGTGATGAGCCCAACTTATGGGACATGGAGCATGACTCCCCCATCAATGCTCTCCGAGGGGCTGAGAGTTCCCTGGAGCTCCCATGGCTGTGGGGTCCACTCCACACTCAGCCAGGAACCTCCCAGACGCCAACCTTGATTATGGCACCCACCTCTGGTCAAGGGTGAGTCCCTGTCGCCAAGTCAGCAGCCACACAATTCCTGGGAGACAGAGGAAGCCGTTCTTCCTCCCACGGAATCACACCACAGGCGGTGGACAGCAGGAGACCACAGGCTTAACTGCGGGCTTTCCATTCCTGCCCTGCAGGCCAATGTCCTGTGACTATCTGGGGAGATCCACTGTTGATTTGTAGGTCACACGCCACTGACCACTGTGGCTCCCCTATGCTGATGGGACAAGTGATGGCAAGAGCCCACAGGCCCAGACCACAGATGCCATGCAAGATGACACTGGATTCTGGCTCGGGATGCTCCCTGGGAACCTCACTCACAGCAGCATAGGAACCACTGGGCAGGAGTCTCACAGACTGGAGGTCCACACAGATTGCCTTGCCCAGGCATGGCAGCAATCTAGGGGAGGCCTCAGCCCAGCTGCACCCCCACCACACCCCGTTTTGCATTGGGCCCTGACCATGTTCAGGAGACCTAGATCTTGGTACAGGGTAGGGATGGGCCACCTCCACATGTCTTTGCAGCCCTGTGGTGGGGATGCTCTGTTGGAAGGGCCCCATCTAGAACAGCCAAGGTTAGTGACAGAGGATGCCAGCCCTCAGATAGCTGGGCCCACCCAGGGAGAGCCACCAGGGGATGGGCAGCTGAGCCTGGAAGAGCCCCGCCAGCATGGGGGCCAGTGACTGATCCCTCCAACACTGACATCAGCTGCCTTTCTACCCCGCTGTCAGCAGTGCCTCCTAGATGAACTCCTACCCTGTCCAAGTTCCAGTAGAATAACTGCATCCAAGAACTCAGGATACCTTTCAAAACAATGTAGCTCCACATCTGTCTGATGGTCAAGCCTCGTTCCAAATCCTGCGGTCATTTCTGAATTCCAGCACCATGTGGAGAGCCTCATGTGGTCAACCCATGTCTGAGCTTTTTTTTTGTTGTTTCGTTTTTTCTTCTTCCTCCCCAATCCACATCTAAGGATGTTGTTCTCTTTGCCATAAGCTGCCTAGGAGATGGGAGACCAAACCTAGGTAGTGGCAGAACAGGACCTCCAGGGTCAAGAGCAGCGAGTGCAGTGTCCTGTGACTGAGAGAGGCTGCCCATTTCAGCTGTGTGTGGGTGCTCACCCTCACTCCCTGGCAGGTGCAACTGTGTGCACAAGGTCAAGGCTGGGCACACACTTGCACCTCTCCCTGGCCCTGCCAGTCCCTGTGGGAGGAGTTTTAGTGAGGGGTTCTGTCCAAGCTCCCCACATGTTCTGAGGGGTAGAACCTCCACTCCCCTTGGGATTCCCAAGCATTGCAGTGTGGGTAGGAATTGCCTCCCCCAGGTGCCCTGCCAGTTCCTGAGCAGGAGGCAGCGTGTGAAGACTCTCTGCCACCACCTCTGCCCACACACTGGAAGAACCTGGTAAGACAAGATGGCTCTCTCCTGGGGTTTGTAACTGAGAAGGTGAAATTGGCTGGAAGGGCTCCAAGACAAATAAAGGAAAGGGCTGCTGGGTTGCAGAACCCGCAGCACTCTGCAAACTAATGACAGTGACACCAGTGCTTTCTCTGGGTGCTATCCAAGGCTGGGAAGGGCACCCAGCAGCACCCAGCACATCACGTTGGCTGCTCTCTCTTTGTGGCTTGGTGGAATGACCACATCCTTGGCACTGGACTTGGGAGCTGCCTGTCCTAACCCCCGTCTAAAGCAGGTCTCTGCCTCCAGCAGAGCACTGGTGTCAGGTCACCCCAAATCTGCTGAAGGCAGTCCAGCAACCAGCTATGAGGTAGCCAGACAGACCTGTGAAATCTGACCATGTCTTCATGCTGAGAGGCCAACATCAGCAGTCCAAGAGCCAGCAAGTTCAGAGCTGGTGACAGTCCTCAAAGAAGAGTACCAAGGGAGGGAGAGTGGGCAGTGGCAGCTGCTGGGGCATCGCTCACTCTAACTTGCAGCCTCACATGTTCCTCTGCAGAGTTAGAGGCCCTAGTGCCAGAGAAACCCACACAGGGCAGCCCAAGGAACACTGGCTAAGTGAATCTGTGGAACCCAGATGGCACTGTTGGAGGAGGATATGGGGCTGGAGTCAGTTGGCTGCTTCTCCCAGATGTGTCCTGAGCACCTCCCTGGGAAGGCCAGTCAGGGATCCTCCAAGGATCAGAGCCCTAGAACTCTGGGCTATCACACCAGGCAAGGAATGTCAGATGCTGACCACTGGAAAAACTGCCACACTTCCTAAAGATGGGAGCTTCTGCTTCCAGGATAATCCAAGATGGCCACACTGACTTCCAAATATGTTGGCAAATGGGGAGCTGCAGCTTGGGGTGTGGGCATGGTCAGATGGGGGTCCTGGAAGTGGGGTGTGTAGGTTGGGTGGGAGCTCCTGCAGTTCCTGGCTGTTGTCCCAAAATGGTGGCAGCCACGTGTAATCAAACCTGTGGGTACTGTGACAGTGAACTTCCAGGCAACAGCAGGCAGCTGGCGATCCGCTGGTGGCTACCCATCTTGAATCTCTCAAAACTGCCACACTTTCTAAAGAGTCATGGTGGAGCAGCAGGTTAATGGAGGCTCAGCAGCTGCTGCATGCAGGTTACTGTTAAGGCACAGAACATTCTGGAAGTGAAGCCAAGAGCCAAGCTTGAGCATGTGAGTTGGTTTTATACAGGAAACACTAAGGCTGAGCTGCCTGGACAGGCTGCTGGGGGGTCACTGGAGGATGCCTTTGGCAGCAAATGTGGGAGAGCCTGTGGTTTACATGTGAGCTGGCGGCTCTGAGATGGGCAGAGTACAGCCAGGCTTAGGCTTCTGCCACACCCAGACAGATGGCCCCTTGTCACCCAGGGCTGGTAGTGGACATGCAGAGATTAAAGTAGTAGAGAGCCAGCCATCACACGCCAGTCCAGTTCACAGAGACACATCTACAACACATTTTCCAGAACGATGCAAATATTCCATCATTATCCAAGCTTTTTCCAGGTCCAGATCCATCAAAGTTCCTCAGATACTTTCAGGCTATCCGAAACATCCCTTCTTAAAGGGCCAGACACCAAAGGCAAGTACAAGTCTTGAAGCAGACCTTGAAATGAGGATGCTCTCTAGGCTCATTGGCCAAGGACCAGTTCAGCATCTGCAGCAACCCTAGCCCAGAGGAGATCCTTAGCATCTTTATCTACTCTCATAACAGTCCATACAGTTCAACTAGCCACAGAACAACTGCTGTGTGCAGGAACGTGCAGGAGAGATCAACAGGACATGTCTGGCCTCCTGGATTTAGGAGCTCAGAGGGGCTAAGGCAGACCTGGGTTCCACCATGAGGGGTACATAGAAAGCCCTGTGGGTATATGATGTCATCTTGAGGAGTGGCAAAGCAGGTGCCAGTTTCTATAGGAGCCAGGAAGGGTCAGCCATAGGGCTGTCCAAAGACAGCATGCCATGTTCCCTGGTGAGTACAAATGACCAAAAATCTCATTCCACACACTTGACTTCAAACTAGAGGTTGAAAGAGATTCTGGGGCTTGGGATCCCTACATCACCACCAGCTGCGTGGCTCAGGTAGTCTTGGGGCAGGGACATGCGAGGCCTTGCTCTTCATCATAGCTCCTCAGATCTCCTAACCTCCTGAGTTGGACCACTACACCAAGCATGGTGTCCTTTACGACTCTGCCAGAGACCAAGGCCAAGCCAAATCTGACCCTCCAGGACCCTCCACTCGCCTTATTCCCCTGGTAGGTCCCCAACCTCCATGCTGCTGACACACACACCCAACTGGCAGCAGGATGGATCATCTGGCATCTGCCCTTCCACAGTGTGACATCCAGAACAGCCTGTGGAGAATTCCCATTCAGGACTTCCCACTCCGCTGTGGGAAGGGCAATGCCAGGGAATGAATCCACTATCCAGCAAACCAAGGGAATGAATCCACTACCCAGCAGGCAGGAGAGAGAGGGCCCAATCCCCACCCTGGTCAAGGGCAGGTTGGGCAGGAAGGGCTCCTCCAAATGGACCCCCAAGGAGAGGCTGGAGTGACCACCCAGGGACAGCACAACACACACCTCGGAACCAGAGAAGGCTGCCACCAAGCTCAGTAGAGAGAAGGGAGAGAAGGGAAGGCCCCAAACCTGCCAGGGGCAGTGATGGCTTTGCCTTCTGGTGCCAGCTCCTCCTCTGGGCCACTGATGCTAGAAACCAGGAGTCATCTCTGATCACAGAAGTCTTTTTCAAAGAAGATGTGTGTGTCTAGCTAAGCTATAATCATGTGTGAAGGCTTAAATACAGTTTCCAATGTGGAAATGCAAGGGAATTTCACCCAGAGTGCCATCACCCAAAACAAGAAGAGAACTGGGAACGTGGTCCAGAAAACCAAGGAGCCTCAGGACGTGCACACCAGCCCTCACCTCCCACCCTCCCTGACCTAGGGCTATTCTCCAGGACCAGCTGGATTTTGTTCTTGCTTTGCTTTTTGTCTACAGGAGGGCATTTATAAGTCTGAATCAGAGGATGACACAGAAGAAGGGTGAGCTTGGGATGGAAAAGTAAGTTTCCAAGTGATTTAAAAGAGAAACGGGAGCTGATGGAGAGGGAGGGCAGCTGGAGAGCAAGGGGCCCAGGTGTTATCCACGCAGCCCAGCATGGCACCTGAGCTGCATAGGCCAGGAACAGGTCATCTGTTCATCAGTGGAGTCTTCTTTGAACCTCACAGCTTCCATGAGATGGGCCCCTTGCTCCAGTTCTAAGAGGGTCACAAGTGGACAGGGAGATGCTGCCATCAAGGCCAAGGCTCAGGGCGAGTTGAGGGGAGGGTAAGGTCATGGGATGTGGTGACGTTCATGCTATGAACCAAAAAACACAGCCTTGCCAAAGCAGGTATAAGAAAACTCACGGGGAAAATAACCATGCTACATGCAAACTAAAACAAGAGGGTGGAGTCGATAGGAAACAGGCCCAGAAATGTAAGGAAGCACAAAGCAAAGGACTGTCCCAGTAGGAGTCAGGGTCTCCCAACTTGCCTCCCCTGGAGCAGCAGAGCACAGCAGAATGTTCCTGAAGGAGGATGCCTCCTCACAGACCCCACTGGTCACCGTGCCCTGCAAGTCACCTGTGGCCCAGAGCAACACACCTGCAACCACCCTGAGTGTGCACCTTAGAAAGGGAAAGGACATTATTGGGTGTCACACTATTTAATTTGCATGTTATAATTGCACACTTATAATATCCAAGAAAATCAACACAGCAGCAAGATCCCTTTATCTAACGAGGAAGCTGAGCTCGTGGTGCCCCATAGTTCCAGCTACTCCAGAGGCTGAGACAGGAGGATGGCCTGAGCCCACGAGTTGGAGACCAGCCTGGGAAATGTAGTGAGACCCCATCTCAAACCAACAAGCAAACCACTGGTAGGGAATCAGCAACAGAGCCTGGACTCTGAATGGACACACAGCTGTGAGCCACCGAGGTCACTGTGCCTTGCTGTGTTTGTTGCCTGCTCTCACATGCTCACAGGGCACCTCTTTTCAGCCTCCTCTCCAGCTGAGTGATGCTGGGACGGTGGCCAGAGACCCCGGCTGGTGATGGAGCCCTGAAGTGACAGGGCTCAGCGGTCACTTGATCACGGGTCCCGGTTACCCCAAGGCCTCCACTGAGTGTGATCTCCACATCTCCGGTTGTGGATCCAAGCACTGGAGTTTGGTGATGCTTTACAGGAAGCCACCTTGATGGTGAGTGAACTGGATTGGGCCACATTCTCAGGCATGATGTCTGTGGACCTTGGCACAGCTCCCTCCAAACCCCACCCTCATGGTGTCCACTAGGGACCAACTGTCCAGCCAACTTGTCTTTGCCCTCCCCGGCTGCTTCTGACCCCACTTTCTTGAGCTTCCCAGGCACTTGCCCAGCCCTCCCTGGTTCTGTCTTCACCCTCGTGTGAGCATGCTGGATGTGCCCTGCCCTCTCCCTGCACAACCACTCCCTACCCAGCCTGGACTGGCAGCAGTAAGAGGCAGCATGCACAGCTGGGGGGAGGCCACAAAGGTCACATCCTCCTGGGCTGAGGCCTGAGCTGAGCAGAGGGTGGGACCCTGGACCTGAGAGAGGCACAAGGCCAGGAGTTCAATGGACAGCACTTGGTGGCTAGGTGTCACTCTTCCCCTAAAGTAAAAGGGATGGGTGAGGAGGGAGGAAAAGAAGAGAAGCCTACATTCCCTCCAGCAGGTCACCAGGAGACAGGCATGCATCTCACATCTACTTTGTGCACACTAACAAAGTCACAATCCCCAACCTGCTGAAAGAAGGGAGATCTACAGTCCTTTAAAAGTGTGGCACACGTGAAGTGATGCTTAACATGGCTGATCATTATGGAAATGCCAAACGAAATCAGTCCAATGCCACTTCACCCATCAGGATGGTCATTTCTAGAAAATACAAAGGAAGCAGCCACACTGGGGAGCACTGATGGGGAGGGGCAGAAGCAGTGGGAGTGCTGTCAGGAACTGCATCGTGCAGTCCCTGCAGACAAAGGCATGGGGGCTCCTCAAACATGAAAAGATAAAAAGCTAGAGAGTTACCCAGCAAACCTACTCCCTGCAGCATGTCCACAAGAACCACAGTGGGGACTCCAGCAGACACTGTCACCTGCATTCACAGTAGCCTCCCTAGTAATGGTCACACAGTGAAGGGAACCTGAGTGCCCATAGATGCTGAACAGGCAAACTACTGCACACTGCCCCCCTATTCTCCTCCTTCCAAGGACTTGTCCCCCATGGCCTGGCCATCTGCAGAAATCAGCCTGGGTACCAGGACGAGGCTAAGGACTGGCCCCTCCTGATCCCATCCCCCTTCCCTTCTCCTGCATTTGGGAGAGCCCTCCAGGGCCCCAGAGGGAGCTCACCAACCCCCAGCTGTCCCCTGCACACTGGGGATGGCAGAGGAAAGGAGAGTGGAAAGACCAAACATCACCTGGGACCTCCCCAGCACAGGTTGCACTGCTAGGCCCACGGTTCCCGGGGAGGCTCCAGATGCCTGACAGTCCTCCATCTGGACGGGGCCGGGGTGGGGGGACCAGCAAGCACTGTCACCAGCTCCAAGCAGTGTTTTCTCTGCACTGTGCTGTGGAGGGAGCAGCAGTACCCTCTGTGCCAGTGGCAGCAGGAGAAAGAGGAACCAGAGAACCCACCACTCGTGCAAGCCAGCCACCCCAGCAGGCACATCCACCCAGAAGACCCCTCCTCCATGAAGCAGCCCAGGCTAAGGGGGCATCTCTCCCAGGGAGCTGTTGCTAGATGTCAACACCTCAGAAGTGCAGAACCCCTAAGTTCAGGAGAATCACAGTCCAGCAGCGTCTGTGCCCAGAGGAAAGCAGGGGACACGGGAGGAAAGATAAAGATGAAATTTCTGCAGAGAGAGAACTCTTTTCCCAAGAACAGCTCCCCATCTGCAGGATAAATCAGAGAAATGTGAACAGATGCACACAATGATGACAACTTAGGATTGATACAGGCTCCTATGCTAACCTGAGAGAAGGCCAGACTGCCTTCAAGGACTTCTGTCAGGTTAGCATGGCACTGCTCACTCACATCCCCAGAGAGGGTTGCCATGGGGACATATCACAGAGCCCCATGGGCTCCTCCCCATGGGCCCTTCAGGGACAAGACACAGGGAGGGATCAGCTGCTCTTTGCCTCCAGCCAACACACTCCAGGGCTGTCCCGAGTGTAACCTTCAGACAGCAAAGACACAAGAGCACAGAGTCCCACTATGGTGTCAGCATGCTGGGAGACACCATGGGAATCCAAATGCTGGGCTAGGGTCCCAGAACTGGGTGACCAGGCCCCTGCAGGCCTCTCTCTTCCTCTGTGAGGAAGAGGCACTGGGTCTGCCTGTGAGCAGAAAATGCTGAGGCTCTCTCCCACAGCTTGTTCAAGTGGTGGAGAATGTAGGGGTCCCAGTGAGCCCTGTGACTGCCCACACAGGCCTGTCCTGTCCCCACAGCCCTCAACACCCATCTCATGTGTCCTCATAGCAAAATCCCAGAGGTCACGCCTTCAGAACTGAAGCTCAGGGAGGAAGGTGCAGCCCGAATCCCAGCACTACTCAGCACTGAGTCCAGCAGAGCACTTCTCTCCCCCAGAAGCACCCGACTACAAACCAGGAGGCCCGAGCTCTGTCCATCTCGTCTTCCTCCTGTGCATCTGGTTGTTCTTTGCAGAGCTGGCCCCTGGCCCTGAGACCCACGCCAACAAGGGCAACCTGCGCAGATGGTGGATGTGCCTGCTGGGGTGGCTGGCTTGCACGAGTGGTGGCTTGCTCACGTGTCCACTGACGCTGTCACCAAGACATAGCTGTTGCTAACACCACACAGAGAACACAGCAAAGAGGCCTCAGGCCAGAGCCCTGTCCCATCTCCAGGATCTCCAGAACAGACCCTGCATGGCCCCACCATGTGGTGCAGAGAGTGGGTGCTGCCCACCGCACAGTGTGCCAGTGAATGGCCCTCAAGATCCTGGCTGAGGATGTCTGCCCACGGAGGCACTGGGCTCTTCCTCCTGCCGACTCTTCTCTTCCTTATTGGCATGTGCCACTGTGGCATCTAGAAAACACATTACCACTGCTGACCTGATGTCTCTGCCCAAGACTCCCTTCAAAGTAAGCACACTCCCTGGTTCATGTGGGTCACTAATGAGGCCAGTTCTGCTCCTTCACTGGAAAACTGATCCCATCCACACTGGATTTTCCATGGGGTCCAGTCCCCCATTGCCAACTCAATGCCAGAAAGAGATGCCAAAGGACTAGGAGAAGCAGATCAGATTCCAGTGCAGCAACCCGTCTGTGAGAACCAAGGCGTAGTGACCAGTGGTTATGAAGTATTTAAACACGTGCATCCTGAAGGGTGAGGTGGAATCATCTCAGGACAATGGCCCCTGACAAGGCCCTGCCCCTTGGCAGATGCTGCATGGGGGACCCTCCAAATAGAGGTGACTGGGTCTTTCCTTCTCCTGAAATTCTCAGCTCTCTAATGGCAGTCAGCAGCCAGCACCTTTCCAGGTTCGATCCACATGTAACCTCCTCTCAGCTAGGGCTCCCCATACTCTACCCTGCTGAGTGTCCCCCACATGCCTGATGCCAGCCTAGGTAAAGGGGATTTGAAGACAAGAATCTCTCTAGCTGCCAACCACCTATTGGGTTTAAGCACATAAACATAGAACATCATAGAGGGCATAGAACATCATAGAGGCAGGTACACAACCGCACCTGGACAGGGGAAGCCACCATGCCTAGCTTAGAGGGGGTGGCATTGCCTGCAGGCAGCTGGGTGGGCTGCAGGCTCTTGGGAGGCAGCCAAGGGCAGCAGAGTCTCAGGCTCACTGGAGGAGGAGGCAGGAGGCCAACATATTGGCAGCAGCCAGCAGCTCAAGGTGGACAGACCATAGGCCCCTCTGGGGTTGGCAGAGCTTAGGCTGGAAAGGCCAATGGGAGCTGGTCCTGTCCAGCCACACAACTGCCACATGGGAGGCCTGGAGGGGGCTCCACCCAGGAAGAGTGAGAGTGGATGGGTGTTTGGCCAAGTTCCCCGGCAGCAGATCTAAGGCTGGCTGCAGCAGGCAGGGCACGCAGGAGACCATGTGACAGCCAGTGGAGTCACCACAACTGGAGAGGACAAGAGAGCAGTATGGAAGAGGAGGCCACAAGGCATGGCTAGAAGCCATGGACAGCCAGGGAGTTGCTTACACTTGTTTGTTTTTAAAACCAAATCTGTAGAACCAGGTGTTTACAAACAGGCCCTTGAGGAGAGACCAAGTCAGAGCCCTGACCCTGCTCACATGAGGAGAACCAAGCAGAAGAGGACAGATGAGGCTCAGAGGAGACAATTACAGAGTTCACTGTCCTAAAGCCAATCAGCAAAACCCACCCCTGGTGACAGTCTTGATTTTTTATTTAAATTAACTCTATTTTCCACAACTATCATTTTAAGAAAAACAGGTTTGCAAATCAAGTGTTTGCTGCTTGAGATCACAATTCAGAAGATCTTGGAACTATTAAATCAAGGGTGTGTGAATTACTTTCATTTTTTTGTAGCAAAACACAGGACACTGGGTACTTTATAAGGAAAAGAGGTTCCTTATAAAGTCTAACATTTTAGGGAGATGGGAAGTCCATGCTCAGGTGAGGGTGGCAGTATACACCAGCATCCATGGCAGGTGTGCAGCAAGAGCAATGAGCATGGAGCATGGAAGAGGCCACAGCTGAGATGGCCTTGCTCCAGAGCAACAGAACAGGTGGGAACCCTCCCATCAGCAGGACCTAACAGATCCCTCAAGACGACACTCCCCAGGGTGGTGCATGCGACCAACGGCCTCCTACCAGCCATGCCTCCGAGAGCCCTTGGCATCCCAGCACCCAGTGTTATCCTGGCTCCAGGGCTCAAGCCAGGCCCAAGTGGGTGCCAAACCCACTGCCTGGCAAGCCTCTCAGAGGTGAGGGTGTGCCTTGCTCCTCTTCACCAACAAACACAGACTCCCCCTTGTGGATACGAGATCTGGAATACACACAGTTTTGACTTGACTTCTAGTACAACTGGAAGGTAATTGTCTCTGACCCCTCCAGACCTCCCTGGCAAGGGAGAGGCCATCCCAGGACCTGTCCTCAGAGACTCAGCCTTCCTGCACTTCAAACTTTGAAGTGGAATAACCTTAAGCAGAGCTGAATCACAGTTTCCAGGACTTTGAATATAGTACACCTGTTGGCAAAGGCAAGTTGAATGAGAAAAGAATCTGGAAGGAAACAAAGCTCTGGCTTGAACGATGGCGAGCAGAGCTACAAGCAGCCGAGACTGCTGCCGCGAGAGGAGCAGCAAGCTGGGAGGGAACAAGAATGGCTCACACCTGGACTTGTGGAGAGTGGGCGGGGCACGCCATCTGGACAGCCTAACAACTCCAGTCTAGAGATGGCCATCAGGAGACATCACCTGATGGCAACATGAAGACCCAGGGATGAAGGAGGCAGCCAGGCGGTAGGTCCACTGGGAGTGGAGGGCACAGCACACAAGGGCAGCAGACCAAGTCCTCTGTGAAGATGAAGCTGACACTGGAGGCCAAGGTGCTGTGACAGCGGTGGGGGGGATAAGCATGGTGACCAGGAGGCCACTGCTGGAAATACCACAGGGCTCCCTCAATCAGAAGGGCCTGAGCTGTCCTGGCACAAGATCATGCACCAATAAAACTAAGTGTCATTGCCACCCTCCATGGGTAAATCTGGAACAACATAAATGTCAAAATAAATCACGATTGCCATGGGTCCTGAGAATTTGAGTCTGCAGAGATGTGAACACACGGGCCAGGAGAAGGCTCTTCCTGCAGAGAAAGCTACATCTGTCCCCACACTATATGATGCCAGGGGAGGCCATATTTTATGTTGTATTTCTTCTCTTAACAACACACACTTTAACAACACTGCTGCACCTGCCAGGTGCTCACCTCCTGGCTGGTCGGAACCTGGGCTGGCTGCCTTCTCACTCCAGTGTGGGCTGCAGGCACATCGCCACGGTAAAAGACCACAGAGTTCCTGCCAGTACACGAAGACCAAATAGCTAAGCAAGGACTCGTCAGTTACCCAGGAGGGCAGAGGGCAAGCTGCAGGGCCACCAGGATCCCAGGTCTAAAAAACAGCACCTAAGTGCCCTCTTTAGGGCTCCACTCTTCCTCAGTCAGCCCAGGAATGGACAAGAAAGTCCATTAGCACCTCCAAAGTCCTGTGTCCTCAGAACAAACCTGTGCTCCACCATCACCTGGGGAAAGAAAATGGCACTTGCCTGGAAGACCCTCTCGCAAAGCCTCTCCCCAGCCTGCCAGCTCAGTGTGCTGCACAGGTGCTTGCAGAACACCACACACTTGCATCTGCATGTCAGCTGAAGAGTAACCCAGCACAGCTGCAGCCTTTGCTGGCCTGGAACTGCAGGACCAGGTTGGGAGAAGGGCAGGAGGCTGCTCTGCTTGGGCATGGCCTCTCCAGGCCCTGGGCCCAAGGCTTCGTGAACAGCTGGGTGTGAGTTCTTAGTCATGAGAGACTTCCACTTCATCTCCCTCCAAGGTGCAATTATGTGGCTCCACCGATTACCTACCTGCCCTGTTATTTTGTTGGCAGTAAACATAGAGAAAGCCTGCCCTGTTTATATCAAAATCTACCCAGTCTCTGGTTCCCTGGGGTAGGGTGAATTTCAATGATTCCTCTCTGCTCCAATAACACAAGCCACCAAGGAGGCTGGGACAGTCCCTGATTGAAGTTCAGGGAGATTGGGAGCAAGAACAGCACCCTGTACCAAACTGATGGAAACTGCAGACCATGGGATGATGACTGACCATGGCCAGCCTTGCCTGGGGAGTCAAGCCACCATCACCTCTTGGATTCAGTTACCATCACAGGAGGGCACACATGGGGATTCCATACTCCTGGGAACTGTCCCTGGGGAGCATGAGGACTGGAGGTGCCCCACCTTGTGCACTCCTCCACAGCTCAGCAGCCACATGCATCTGGCACCTTCAGGCTCTGGAGCCCTGTGCTACCTGCTGCATGCTGAGAGGTGCCCTCCCATAATCCTCCGATGTCTCACACAGATACAAAGCCCTAGAATGGCAGGGGATGTAGCTTTAGGAAGAGTGATTTCAGAACCATGGTTGGGCAGATGGAGTCCCCTGCAGAAACCCCTGGGATCCAGACCCCCTTCCTGCCACAGTGGGACTTGGCAAGGGATAGGATCTCCCCCAGCTGCCCAAAGGAGGTAACCATATGCCTGCTCCACCTGTCAGTGATGCAGGTTGAGAAGCAGACCAAATGCCAGGTGTGCAGCCTTCAGCTCCATGCATGTTAGCTATGGGCACTTTCCTAAACACAAACGTGGCCCAGTGTCTCTAACATCCCCAGCTATGCAGGTGAGGCACAGTACATCAACTGGAGGCCTATCCACCAGACACACAGCTCCAGCTGATCCTCTACCCCCTGGACTAAGAAGCCTGGAGCCTGAACAGCCACAGGCTCACTGGGGATGAAAGAGCCCTTTCCAAATGTGCAGCCAGCAGCCTGTGTCCACTCTGCAGGGGGCAGAGGGAGAGGGAGGACCAGGCACTCTGGGCCTCAGTGGTCAGCCCACAGTGTGCGGAGCAGGTCAGTTCCCAGAGCACAGGCCCCCCCACCAGGGCTGTGGAACTTGAGAGATGTCCACAAATGCCCACCAGCTGGGCCTGCAGACATTCCCTGGCTCCTTGGGTCAGAGAGGAAGCCCTTGCCCTAATGGGAGAAGTGGATGAATCACAGAGAGACAGTCCCATCCCAGTCGACCTTTGTGGTCAAACGCTCCCATTCCCAACTCGTCCCGAGCCTCTCACGCATCCCTCAGATCAAGTGTGCACTCCTGGGGACCAAGATGCTCCTGTGGAGTCCATAGACATGCCACTCTAGTCCTCAGGGACCTGCACTAAGCATGGTGGCAGCTGGTCCATGTGGCAGATGTGCTTACGTTAGTTCATTCTCAGCCCAGGAGCCTCAGGGGTCACAAGAGTCAGGGGCCACTGCAGTGGACAGCACACAGGAAGGATGCTTCTACCCCATGAGGCTCCCACTGAGGAGCATGAATTACACGTGAGCTACCAGCCAGAGAGACTGGGGTGCAGCTGAAGGTAGAAGGACCTGCTCAGAGCTTTCTCCCTGGTCCTCTCCCAATGCTCCTTCCTTCCAAATGTAAACAGACTTTTAAGTGAAGTTTATTTCTGTAGAGTCAGAAAAAATAATAAATGTAATAAGAGAATGTATTTATGATGACAAATTTAAATTCATCTTCAGGCATAATGCTCCTCTGAGAGTCTCCCAGATCAGAGGCACACACAGAGTGGACCTTGTCCTTCAGGAGTTTGCAGTCCTGTGAGCCTCTGGTCATGTCCTATTGGTGACCAGTGTGTAGCCTTGTTCTGCATCCCTGTCTAAAGACTTCTTGTTTCACGTGGGCAGCGCTCCTTACCTTTGGGTTCTGCATCTGCAAATTCATCCAACTCAGGATTGAAAACACTCAGGGAAATGCTGTGTCCATATTAGACAGGTAGGACCATTTCCTTTTCACTGTCCCCTAGCAGCACACACAACCCTTACCCAGGGAAGACAGAGTCTGGCAGGACAACATACCAAGTTGTGTACAAATGCAGGCGATGAGCTCTGGAGGGACCTGAGCCTCGGGCAGTCTGTGGCCAAATGAGTCCTGGGGCTGCCCCCATGGACACCGAGGGACCACAGTGTCGGGGTGCCCGGGACCCCTGGCCCTAGGTGTGGTAAGGTTAAGATGGCGCTTGGCAGGCTGCCAGTATGGTTGGCTTTTGCACAAACAACTGACATCATTTTGAGGAAGTTCCAGGGATTGGTTGAGTTCCCTCGTGGACAGTGCATAATCACTGCATGTCTGCATTTACTGCCTGTATGTGTTCATGCTCTCCCCTCGTGCTCAAATGCTGATTGGTTACAGTAATGTATATATTGGAGTGTAAGTTCCTCAAAGGAGGAGAACAAAGAAAGAACTGAGAGGAAGGGGGTGCGCGCAATAAAAAGGCTGAAAAGAACCAGGTGTCGTGTCTCTCTGCGGGCGGGGAGTGCGACAGGTGGCGCCGAAACCCGGGAACCCTAAAAATAACTCTAGAGTAAGTACAAGGTAAGTATTTAATAAAGTAATTAAACAGTAAGAAGGCCTTAAAAGTTCGCGGAACAGCGACTAGTTATAAAGGTTCGCGGAACAGCGACTAGTTATAAAGGTTCGCGGTGCAGCGACTAGCTATAAAGGTTCGCGGATCAGCAACTAAGGTTCACGGAACAGTGACTAGCCAAGGGGTTTTGTGTTAACTGTGTGTATGAAGTGATGGTAGATTTTCTGTGTCGTAAGTGTCTTTGTTACATCAATTGTGTGGCTTGTTTGTGTGCTTGGAGCTCTTAGTGCTGTAAGATTTAATCATAGGAACAGAACTGTCTAAGACTAGAATGCAACAGCCTCTTAGGGAGTTGCTAAAAAGTCATGGAACGCCACTAAAAGCAAAAACAGCTCGAACGTTCCTTGATACCATAGAGAAGGTCTCTCCGTGGTTTTTAAATGAGGGGCTATTAAATATTCCACAGTGGGAACATAATATAGTAGCCATAGTCCCCACAAGTATTGGGAGATAATTGTTTCATGATTTTCTACATTCAAACCTAACCTGATTTCTCAACCAGGAAAAAAAGGGTTAAAAAGTCCTGGGTGATCCTCCCTCCCCCCCGCCTGACCTTGCCGAAGCCTGCGTTGGAATGTAAACTGAAGCAGTCTCAGCGGGAAGGGGGGGGAGTAACCTGAAGAAAAGAAAAGAAAAAAAAAAAAAAGGTGTCCGTTTTAAACTTCTACACAGGACTAACTTATTTTCTAGGATTCTTTGTTTGTTTTGTTTTTCTTTAATACTGTATTTTTGAGCTCATAATTTTGATCCTGCATACCTAGGTTAATGATTTTTTTTCTTTTTGATCAGTTCTATTTTTTATTCAACTGAAGTTTTTGAACATCTGTTTCATTGCAATGAACATTTACCTATAAAGTTTCAAGGCCTTTGATTTTATGTTATTTGTATGTCGTGCTGTCTAATGTCATGTTTTGTCAAAACTGAGCGCTCTTAAAATTAAAATTTAAAAATGGATCCAAATACTTTTATTCACGTGATTTAAAAGGGTTCAATTTAAATTGGGTAAACTAATGAAAGTAAAATGTCTTTAAAAATAACTCGCGAGTCTCTAGGTGGTCAAGCAAATAAAATATTGATGTTAATAAAATGTCTAATATCAATTGCTTCTAGGACTTTTCTTCAGCAGAAAAGAGACAACAGATCCTGTTCAGGACACTTGTCTGATATCTTGGTTTTTATAAAATAAATAAATTGGAGTTAACATGTATGGGATTACTCAAATGTGTTTGTAGAGACGTCTGGTTAATTTACAAAGTTAAAATGCTAATTGTTAAATAACATCAAGTACTTTTAACTCCTTAAATTACATGGGGTAACATACTTAAGCATTATTGGTGTTTTCATAGGTTGGTAAATAAAAAGGGTTTACGATTACTTTGTGTCCTCACTAAACTAAAAACAAAGTTACTAAAAGTTATGTCCTAACAAGTGGAATTCTATATATAAAGGGTCCCAAAAGTTTCAACTGTGTTTCAATTAAGAGTACTATAAATAACAAAATATTTAATCTTATTAAAATAGAGTAATTTATCTAAATTCAGAAATTTCATAAGAATTGTATCAGAATGTAAACAAAAAGGGGTCAACAGATAGGAAAGAAAAAATAAAAGGTTCCGGGTTTAAAAATATATTTAATAAAAAGGAAAAGAAAATGTTTCTGGATAAGAAAGTCTGTGTGTAATAAAGGGCAAGTTTCAACAAGTCTATGTGTAACTAAGTTGGTTGTATGTATGTAAAACAGCTAAAGCTATTTAAGGTTTTTCCTAAGGTGAAATACTAATGTTCTGATATAAGCCAAAGTTTAATCTATATGGTAAAATGACATGGTAAAATAACAAAGTTTTCTTAAAAACACTAATTCATTCTTAACTTTGTGTCTCTTAAGTTTTATTCTTTAGAACAATTGTCTTAAAAATAGGGGTTTATACAATTATGGTTAAGCAACTGTTAAAAATTGTACTACGTTATAAAGTCTAAATTTTTCTTTAAAAACTAAAATTGGTAAAAACCAATTCCTCACTAAAATTAAAATAACTCTAACCACAGATGTACCTTATAACCCACAAAAACAAGGTATTGTTGAACATACACAGCTCACCCTCAAAAATACTCTTTATAAACAAAAAGGGGGAATAAAGGAGACCTTCAGGTCCCCTAAAGATAAACTTTCTCTTTGTCTCTTTGTTTGGGGTTTTTTAACTCTGGGTAATAAGGGTAACCCGGTGCTTTACTGGAGCTGCGGCTCAGTTTGTGTGTTTCCACGGAATAAACTAACTTACAACCTCTTTTTAGTCTCTTAGGAGGAACAGTTCAACTATGTAACAAAACAACTGCTTCTCTCAATTGTACTTCAGATTTGTGCTATCTCTCAATGTTAAAATGCTTCTAGGTTCCTGCTGGCAGACTTAATGTGTGTTCCTACCTTCCCACCAGTCCCAGTCTCTGTTACAGATACAGAGTTACCAGTGCTACTGTCAAGACTGCAGCCGCTACATTAACAACTACTATACAGACAGCAACCACAGTGAACTGCTTAGCTGAAAACACTGCCACAACTTTACAAACTCTAAAAACTCTAAACCAACATTTAAGAACAGGCATTCTCCTGGTGAATCAGAGAGTGGACCTATTACAAGAACAAGTGGACATATTACAAGAACTTTTGGGACTGGGATGTGTTTACTCTTTAAGAGCTGTTTGTGCTACCCCCATTGTATATGATAATTCCAGCACCGCAGCTGGGTTATCTAAAAAATTGTCAGCCTATCTTACTTCTACTTGGTCGTCTCAATTTGATAATCTTACCTCATGACTTAGGGCTAAAATTGTCAAATTTAATTCTACTAGGGTACAAATTGCTTCTATGTCTGAGCTGGCTAAATGGTTTTCTTCTGCTTTCAATTTTGTAAACAGTGGGCAAGCCTTGGCACTTTGGGGTTTTTACTCCTCTTTGGTATCTTTTTCCTCACCCGCCTGGTTGTACAACTATGAGCCACCCAACAAATGGACCAGATTATTTTTCATCAGGCCATGACTGCCCTAGAGGCCGGCAGTTCCCCACAAGTATGGCTCACGATGCTGGACCGGTGATTAGAGACGGGTAAGGAAGGAGGTGACACCGTACCAACCTAAGACAGGAGCTGTAGCATGCTCTGCAGTTATCCAATGACGGGTAAGGACGGTGGTCGACCACTCCGCCTAAGACAGACACGGTCCCAAGCCTTAATTTTATAATAAAAAAGGGGGAGCTGTCGGGGTGCCCGGGACCCCTGGCCCTAGGTGTGGTAAGGTTAAGATGGCGCTTGGCAGGCTGCCAGTATGGTTGGCTTTTGCACAAACAACTGACATCATTTTGAGGAAGTTCCAGGGATTGGTTGAGTTCCCTCGTGGACAGTGCATAATCACTGCATGTCTGCATTTACTGCCTGTATGTGTTCATGCTCTCCCCTCGTGCTCAAATGCTGATTGGTTACAGTAATGTATATATTGGAGTGTAAGTTCCTCAAAGGAGGAGAACAAAGAAAGAACTGAGAGGAAGGGGGTGCGCGCAATAAAAAGGCTGAAAAGAACCAGGTGTCGTGTCTCTCTGCGGGCGGGGAGCGCGACACCACAGCATAGACCATTCTTAACACTGAACCCGTGGTCCACAGCCTTGCAGCTCAATCTGTAGGGAGCTTATCTGGCAAGCTCTTGGCAGCATGATGGCTTCTGACACCTGGGCTGCCGGACAGCATGTCACCAGGGTGCATGGGCCAGTGAAAAGCAGGGTGTGGAAAATGTGGCACCAAGCGGGTCATTGAAAGGACATATGCGTGACTCCAAGAGCCAAGGTGAGAAAGCTGGGTAGCCTCGTCCACCTCAGCTGGGAGCAGCTCAGGTATCAAGTCCTCCACCACTCTCTGGGCATCTTCAAGTCTCTGCCAGTGCCGATTTAGGGGTTAAAAGTAAATTTTAGGGCACAGGTGAATTTGCAAATACAGACTGCACAAAGAATAGGTATCGATACTCAGCATCCAACACTGTTTAGTGCTCCTAAAACAGGCCCCTGGAAGGAGCCACACCAAGCCCAGTCTGCAGCACCCATCCCAGGTCATCCCTTCAGCACCTGCCTGCCTGTGGGGCCTTGTGCTCCAAATCACTGTTGAAGGATCTGCCGCATGAACCACGAGGCATGCAGAGCAGGCGATTTTCAACTTTTAACTGGGAAACCAAAATCCCTGACAAGTGATCCCTGTCCCATCACAAAGTGACTGAGTTGCAGAATTCCACAGGTGGCACCTGGCTTGACTCCAATCTCCCAGGAAACCCCTTGAACCTTCTGGTGAGCTGTCACCCACCCAGCAAGACCAGAGCACCTTCCACGCCCCATCTCACCTGGCAGGGCAGCCTCAGTTTGTCCTCCAAGGACTGACCTGAGAGAGACCTGCCTGAGCGTGCTCTCCAGGCAGGGGACCTCCAGACGCCACTGCCAACACTGTCTTATGAGAAATTTCGGGAATGAAGACAGGAGGGATCTGGAGCCAGCCAGGTCGAGTGGCCCCTCTGCGGCTGTCAGGGGCCATGTGGGAGAGAGTGGGGCATCCCAAGCCACAGTTCTGGCTCATCCATCACTGCTGCCCAGCGTCCTGCTGCATGTACCCCCCGCAAACCACCTAAGATGAAAAGGAGGCAGGACAAGGGCACCCCTGCCTTCTGGGGCCTGGCAGGGGGACAGTGGCTCCCGAGGCTGGCAGTCAGGCTCAGGACCGTGTGGGTGGCCACCCTTTGACCCAGCACCCCATGGTCCTGGGCTCCTTGCTCCCCAGTGAGTACCCCTTCACACAGCCTGTGCTTGAAGAGGCTCCTCCAGGAAGGAGAGATGATGCCAGATGCCCCCCACCCACACATGTAGCTCAGGCCTCATGAGACCAGTATCCATGGCAACAGGGGACAGAGATGGAAGTGCACCTGGAAAGCCCTCCATGGGTGTTGGCTGTGAATTATGATCACCTTTAAGTTCCTTCCCTTTCACCTCCATGGCTGTCAATCAACCTGAGATGGAGCATTCTCCAGGGAGAATTCTGGAAACTCAGACAGAGGAAGGAGGTGGGGTGACCGTCCTCCCCTGGCCCTGCTCTGCTCTGTTCTTTCCTAGCAGAGGAGGCTGCTTAGTTCACTTTTCATTGCTGCATCACATCTGAAACAGGATGTAGCCACTTTGATTGCCGAAGGAAAGCACTTAATGTCTTGTTCAACCCACTTTCAGTTGTTTCCATTGCTTAAGAGCTAGTAGAAGCCCCTCTGCAGCTGGTGAAAGTTGAGGAGCCCGGGGAAGGCCAGGCTAAGGCCAGGCTGAGGGGCATCCACCTCGCACTGGCAGGCACAGACTGAGGGTATGGCAGGGGGCTGGGGATCTTGCTTCTTCTGGATCTTCAGGTCTTCTGCGCCATGCAGAGCAAGTCCATCAACTCCTAAGACCTTTGGTAGAGCTGTCCAGCCCCATGCCTGTGTGCTCTGTTCACACCTTTCCAGAAATAAGCCATGGGCCCCTGATCTGGGGCACAGAAACTAGGCCTAGAAGCAGCTGACCTGCCTTCCACAGGGCTGGGAGCCCATAGGCAGGAGTCTGGGGCACAGGGTGGACTAGGACAGCTGTCTCTGGACTGGGGAAGAGAGACCCATCCCAACTTCGAGCACCTCTGAAATGTGCTCTGCAGGGCTCCTGAACACACTGGTGTGCAGCGTGCCATCCTCAGAGTGGCTGGGAGAGCAAGCTGCAAGGAGCCCTCCCTGCACACAGAGCCTGGAACACAGAAGCTATCAGCACAGTGCCTTTGCCTTGGAGACAGAAGGGGCCTCAGACCCCACCCTCCCGTATCCAATGTCACTCATGCTCTGGACAGGCATGGCTCCCAGTGCAGCCTCCCTCTGTGCGTGGTGCCCCGAAGGGCCTGTGAGACCTGACCCACCTCAGGCCCCCTCAGCCCCCAGCCACCCCCAGGCTGTGCCTCCACTCCCTCTGCTGTTGGGGCACAGGACTGTGCATTCCCTTGCTCTCTCCAGACCCCTATATCACCTCCAGCTTTTCCAAGTCCTGCCCCATAGATCCCCTCTGTGACTGACCAGGGTATCCTGGTCATAGTAACTAAGTCCAGGGCCACACTACTGTCCCAAAACAGAAAGAGGACTGACTGGAACGCAATCCCAACAGCTGATTCTTCCCGTTGCTTTGCAGATGAAGCCACAGATTCAGAGTTCATTGGCCAGAGCATGTTCTTAACGGCCTCATGGAAAGTTCCATTTCCTTGAGGGAAAACACACAAGAGCAAGGGGCAACCAAAGATCTGAGGGGTGTTTCCACTGCCCATCTCGAGGAGGAAGGTTTGCCACATCCCTGAGCACCTATGTGGCCTGGTACTGCCACCCTGACCCCCAGCCTCCCCTGACACAGCTGGGTCATGTGGGAAAGGCTGCAGAGCTCCAGCTGTGGGCACTGAGTGGCAGATAGGAATTGTGCATTTTGAACCTGCCACAGTGAGTCTCCCAAGTGAGCCTTGAGGAAAGCACGATGTTCCTAGTAGAGTTGGAGTCACAGCTGATGCTAATGGACACGTCCTTCTGCCCTTAAGCCCAGAGGACACAGGAGGTGAGTGACCACACCTTGACCAAGGTCAGGCTGTCCACCAGCACCACTCACAGATCAGGGTGACAGCAGGCCCCAGGCCACAAGTCCCCTGGGGTCAGGCAGCTACTCTAGCAGGACTCTCCATACCTCCCTCCTTGGGACACTTCAGAGTCAATGGACCTGCCATCTGAGAATCATGTCCATCAAGTGCAGAGCAAGTCAACAGTTCAAGCAGCAGCTGCCTGGCTATTCACATCCACAGCACACCAGCGCCCAGGCACGACACAGACCCAGAGGCGAGCCAGTGCCATGCCTGCAGAGTCAGGTTCTAAGTGAGGCATCTCGGTGTGTCAAGAGGGTGAGGCTGCTTTCCCCTGGCCATCCTTGCACCTGGTCAGACAGGTGAGGTGTTCTCTGGCTTGTAGGAACACGTCCACATCAGAGACAAGTCCATGTTAGAGACAGCTCTACTCACACGCCCACAACTGTTTAGGAAATCTGGCCGAGTATGATCCAAGTGAACATCTACTCACTAGCACTGTGATACATTTGGGAGTTTTCTTATGTGTCTCATGTGAAAGCAAATGAACTCAGGGCCAAAATTATCCTTTAGATGTGAATAAAGTATGTACAGAGAGAAAAATCAGACCTTGAGTTTAGCTGCCTTTGACTGATTGTGTATGTGTGTGTGTGTGTGTGTGTGTGTGTGTGTGTATGCCTGTATGTGTGTAATCAGTCTGTGACCAGCCCCCAGCTCTGGGGAGCTGAGCCGGTGTGGCCTCTGACCACAGCTCTGGATGGCATTCTTCACACAGCTCCCTGTGAATGATGGTTTATTTATTTCCTGTCCAGGGGATGTTACAGCCCTTACCCTGATAGGGATGAGCCATATCCCTGGACTACAGACACCCCAGCAGAGCCGGCCCACCTTCACTTTGCTCAGAACACCAGGCAAGCTGCAGTTGGCCAGGTACCCAACACTAAGCCTGCTCGCTGCTGGTGCTGAAAATCTCATTTCTTATGTTGGAAGGAAATTTTCAGAGGGATGAGGGGCTTGCTCAGGTGGCAGAGCCAGGGCCTTCAGGACCACATACCCATCATCCCTCTCCAATCATTCATTGCTGCCACCACTGAAGGGACTCCCACTCTCTAGGGGTGAGGCATGCTTCAGTGCTGGCAGTTAAGTTTCAACCACATCTAGTTATTTGAGAACTGAGACAACTGCCCTGTGAGACTAATGGCCTTGTAGAGCAGTGGTCACAGGAGCTGAGCAAATAAGCCATGAAGTCAAGACGGCACTGCCCAACAGAGGCGCTGCCCAGCAGAGGCGCTGCCCACAGTCATTTCTTTCAGGGTTGCACCATCCAGGAGACTGGGCTGCTCCATCCCCAGACCAGGGCAAAGGGACACCTGCCCTGAGCCCACAACTCAGAGCTCTGTGCTCTGGCCCTCCCTGGACACCCCTCATCCCAGTAGCCAATGGAGGGGACAACCAACTCAGAAGGGAAAGTCCTTAGCACACTAGAGGCACTAGGCACTCAGAACTCTGCATGGTGGCTGGCCCTTTCCTAGACTGGCATAGACTGTTTCCCAGGCTCATCTTCCAAAGCGGGACCAGAGGCAGCTGTCTGGAGAGATGCCTGGGGCAGGACTCTGGAGCCAGCTGCCTGAACCCATAAGGCCCTGTGGGGAGTCTCCAAGGTAAGGATTCCAACTTCCAAGGCCTTAGATTATGGTGAAAGGTTTGTCAAGGTGGAAGGCGGAGCCTGTGGGCATTTGCATGTTTACAACTGAAAGGGCCTCCGCTGGTGCTTTCTCTCTGGGCCCCACAAACCCCAGGGATGAGAACCAATTCTGTGTGTCCTGGAGATCAGCACTAGCTTGCTGCCCCTGTGTACAACAGCATCATGAAAACAAGAGTGTGAGAATTTAAATGGGCCCAGGGATGAGCACAGATACCTTCCTTATTTTCAGGGGATGGACACAGGCCCAGAGAAATAGCTAGTGCCAGGAATGAAAAGAGAGGAGGTCTGAAACAACAAAAGCATCCAAAGGCAGGGTAATCCTTCCTTTATGCAAAGCTAATAAGCCACTTTTGAAAAACTAAAGTGACCCAGGTGAAGAGACAATCACACTGGTAGAAACTGGGGTGATGCATTAAACATCAGCTCAGAGCTCACTGTTGCAAACGGGGTACCATGAGGTTCTCCTTATTTAACCCTTCTTCCTTAACTATGGAATTTCAAAATCTTTGCTGTAAACCTAAGGTTAACAGCAAAAATGTCTAGAGCAACTCAACCATATTATTTAAGTAAAACCAACTGGACAGATGATCCATATGATAAAACAGGCCTTTACCATCTCCAGTCGTCCTCCACCCTCAACCCTGGATGCAGACAGCCATGCAACACAAGTGTCTCCACAAAATTCCTTCAGTACTGAACATGGGCAGACCTTATTGTCATGTCCTAGTGGCCCAGTGTGATGGCCATTTACACAGCAATTACGTTGTGCTGAGCATCACAAGTCCTCTGGGGGGACTTAAAGCACCCAAGAGCATGTGTGCAGGCCTCTGTGCAATCCTATGCCAGGTAATGTAGGGACTTGAGCATTGTGGGTTTTGGTACCTTCTGTGGTTCATGGAATCAATTCCCCAATGATAACAAAGTAGCTAATGACTGTACTTTAAAATTAAGGACAGCTATAGTTTAAGGTTATCTGGCAAAAAATGAAAGTTAACTCTAATAATAGTTCCAACAATTGTCTCCATAAAAAAATACAATCATAAGTCCTTAAACAGCAATTACAAAAGACATCAAAACCACAACACAGGAAATAATTACATTCTCCACGTTAAAAATACACACCCAGTATTTCTAGAAGGACTAAAATGCTTTGCATTGAATACTTTCCCCCAGGAGCCAGGAATTCTGATGTAACAATTATATTCTAACACATTATTTTAACTTCTCAAAAAGAAAATAAATGCAATTTTAAGAATTGATCTAATACCTTCCAAAGAACACAGAAGTCATTCTATTTCACTTTTGAGATAAATCCTTGGTATAGGGCATTCTTAATAAACTACATAAGGTGAAATCAAAACAGGGGTGAAATATCACTTGGGACTTTTTCAGGGATGTCTCTCAGAAACCTGTGTTTTTCAGGAACATCTGGAGGAAGCTTCAGACATCAGTTTGTGAATCACAGGCTTAGGATGAGGACACAATGCAAGGTGAGATTGCAGGTCTCATGTGCTAGCCATGCACAAGAAGCAATCATCCATAAATCAGTCCCTGATTTTCAATAGCATGTGGAAAAAGGAGATCTTCAAAGTAGTGGCAGACTTTATGCCCAATCTTTGAACTTTGGAGATGCAATTTGCACAAAGCAGTTGAGAAGCATTTAACCTCAGCCCCAAAGTTTCAGAAAGAAGGAGGTCGAGGAGAGCAGGATCAGAGCAGGAGAAAAGAAACACTGATGTGATTTTGACAGACAATTAACTGCATAATGTCCTCAGCAATTGTTGACACCAGCTATTAGTGTTAAAATACAACTGCCAATTTTGTTCCCAACTTCCTTCTATATTCTGCATTTTCTCGTGGTGGGAAATCACTGGTTTCCATCTGCATTCTGATTCCCTAACAGAACGCACATCCACACACAGCTATTTCCACTCTGATGTACACCCCTGTGATGGAGGAGATCAGCTCAGCAGGGTGATGCAGATCGCCTGCAGAGGGGCTGTGGATGCACTCACCACAGCCAGGCCTACCCATCCCCCATGGGAAGATGAGCCCTCAGCTCATGAGCACTGCTGGCACTCCTCAGCAAGCTGGGCAAGCCCATGGGGATCTGCTAGTGGGCTTGTCCAAGGAGTTCCCACCCCTTCCACCTCCCCTTACCATGTGCCCATGCTACAGTCCAATGCAAACACAAGGTCAGGCCTTCCTTCCTGTCAGAAGTGGCACCAGACCAGAAAGCCCTTGACCTTGCCCCAGATGTCCTCTCGTCTGACCCAAGGCCACCCCTGCTGAGTGGTCAGGGGCCACAGGTGGCCATGACTCCACAGGCAGATTCTCAGGTGGGGAACTGAGCCACTTTCTTCATAGAGCCCAAGAGCTCCCACCCCGTGCCTGTGGTCCCCACAGCAGGCAGGAGCCCAGAGGAGTCAATAGGCATTGGACCTGATTGGCCTCCAGACAGACAAGTCTTGAACCAGAGGTGAACGCGATGCTGTGGAGCAAGCCTTGAAGGCAGCAGAGTCTGGGGCAGAAGCCCCTCCAGCACCTGGGGAAGTTCTAGAACACCCTGCAGCCCCCAGACAGCACTACCCATCAGTATGCTCCATGTCCCCAAGCCTCACATTCCCTTGTCCCCACCCTGTCGGTGTGTCCCCTGACCCCCAAGCCATGTCATGTGCCCTTGTGTCCCAACCTCTGCCTGCTAATGTGTCTTCCATGTCCCCAAGCCACATCATGTCCCTAAACCATGGCATGTCCACTTGAGTCCTCCAACCCATCAGTGTGCTCTATCTCCCCAAGCCATATCACATCTCCTTGTCTCTATGTCAGTATGACCCCAAACCTCATATTTCCTTGTGTCCTCTGACCTGAGTCCCCCATGTCCCCAAGCTGTGGGGAGGTAGAAGAGCCTCTTAGGAAGGAAAGGGCAGCTCCATCTCCCTGCAGAGATGGTGCACCTGACAAGCCCAGCTGTCTGGGACTCAAGTCAGGAGAGGGATTTCCTCACCAGGTGAGGGCCAGGGTGTGGGTTGGGACAGGTCCTCAGTGGTCAGTAGAGAGTATGGGAAGAGATCCTTTCAGTCTTTCCTATAATGTCATAGGGCTGGGGTGTGACCCGTGGTGAGCCCTTGCCAACAAGCATGGGGTCCCAGGCTGCATGCAGCATGAGAACATTCTGTCAGCAGCAACACTGCACCCATTTGTTTGACACAGGCTCACCTACGTGTGATGCCACCTTCCACTTCCAGTATGAGGGCCACTGGGGTCAGTGCCCCACCACCCAGGTCTGCAGGGAGGAGGGCGTGTCCCGACCAGGTGAGCAGGTGCTGTTACCTGAACTCAGGGCTTGCTCTGAGGAAGGCGAGCAGGCACACTTGGTTCTCCAGAATGGGGTGGTGCACGGCTGGCGTTCTCTCTTCTTAGGAATGGGAGCAAGGAGCTGGCACAAGGCCAGGGTACTTCTGAGCATTGTCCTCCTTCCAGGCACCCTGATGGGCTCAGACACCTGGACTCTGTGGTGAGCACTGGTGTCAGGACTCCCTCACACCCCAAGGGGAGCAAGCCGGGGTCTCAAGCAGCCTGTGGTTGAGGGGCATGCTTGTCACCAAGGCCCCCCAAAGAGTTAAGATGAAGAAAACTATAATTTTTAGGTGGAAGCTGTGCTGAGCTACCTGATCAACAATTTCCATGTTGAATAAAATCTGCTTTTCATCACTTCTCCCAAAGCAAAAATGCTCTATGAACTTTGCATTTCCATTATGTGAAGGTGAAAGGTAATTCTTTTGTTAAATTAGCAATCTTTTCTTTCGCATTCTGAAAATAAAGCTGCCATGCATGCAGCTCTGTCAGCAGGAGAGGGAACTCGTGGAGGGTTCTGACAAAGTGCATAATGAAAGCCAAATGAATCCTGGGTTTTCCCCCCAAGATGAACTTGAGATAGCTATGAAATCAGAATTTATTAAGGTGCTCATGATATTGAAAAGCACAGAATAATAACTGCAGCAGAGTAAAATATATACAATTAGAATCCTCATTTTGAGGGCTGGGGAGATAGCTCAGTTGGTAAGGTGCTTGCCTCTGTAAGCACTAAGGCCCTGGGTTCAATCCCCAGCACCGCAAAAAAAAAAAAAAAAAATCCTCATTTTGAGAGATTTCAATGCAGGTCATGTTGGTAGAGCTAGGAACCAGAGATGGGTTAAGTAGAGCCTGGAAGTAGGAGGCTCATGTAAACTCATTGGGTAATGACAAGCCTTGCCACAGCTGTGGGCCTCCCCTGAGCCCCTGAGGTTCCCTTTGCCAAGCATGTAATTTCATTGTGAAAACACCAAAACAACCCAAATTCCCTAATAACCAGCATTACACCGCACACACCCCAGCTCATCTGTGGGTAGACACAGCCTGCTCTGTATTGCTTCCATTTTCTTGCCCATTTCCACCAGGCAGGCTCTCCCCTCCTGCCCACTCCTCTGGAAGCTATCAAAGTTTCCCAGCTTAAAATGGCTCCTCACACTTTTCACATCAATTTCTCCATCCCTCTGTTCTGAACCACGTGTGGAGTGTGCTAAACTGGGGAAATACCATCGTTCCAGGGACCTCAGCAAGAAGTAACTCTGTGAAGCTCACAGCAGCTGAGGAGCACCATCCACCTGCTCCTTGCTCATTCAGAGTAATGGTTCCTGCTCTATTTTATTTATTTTATTTATTTTATTTTTTATTGTATACAAATGGGATACATGTTGTTTCTCTGTTTGTACATAGAGTCAAGGCATACCATTTGTGTAATCATACGTTTACATAGGGCAATGATGTTTATTTTTTTCCCTTCCCCCCCACCCCTCCCACACCTCTTTTCCCTCTATACAGTCCTTCTTTCCTTCATTCTTACCACTCTCCTTATCCCTAACCCTAAACCTAACCCTAAACCTAATGCTAACCCCTCCCACCCCCCATTATATGTCCTTATCCGCTTATCAGTGAGATCATTTGTCCTTTAGTTTTTTGAGATTGGCTTATCTCACTTAGCATGATATTCTCCAATTTCGTCCGTTTGCCTACAAATGCCATAATTTTATCATTCTTCATTGCGGAGTAATATTCCATTGTATATATATGCCACAGTTTCTTTATCCATTCATCAACTGAAGGGCATCTAGGTGGGTTCCACAATCTGGCTATGGTGAATTGAGCAGCAATGAACATTGATGTGGCTGTATTTCTGTAGTATGCTGATTTTAAGTCCTTTGGGTATAGGCCAAGGAGTGGGATAGCTGGGTCAAATGGTGTTTCCATTCCAAGCTTTCTGAGGAATCTCCACACTGCTTTCCAGAGTGGCTGCATTATAAAGGCAATCTACACTAAGCCCAAGGCTAATATCATTCTAAATGGTGAAAAACTGAAAGCATTCCCCCTAAAAACTGGAACAAGGCAGGGATGCCCTCTTTCACCACTTCTATTCAACATCGTACTTGAGACTCTAGCCAGAGCAATCAGACAAACCAAAGAAATTAAAGGGATACGAATAGGAAAAGAAGAACTCAAACTATCCCTGTTCGCTGATGACATGATTATACATTTAGAGGAACCTGGAAATTCCACCAGAAAACTTTTAGAACTCATAAGTGAATTCAGTAAAGTAGCAGGTTACAAGATCAATGCTCATAAATCCAATGCATTTTTATACATAAGTGATGAATCTTCAGAAAGAGAAATTAGGAAAACTACCCCATTCACAATAGCATCGAAAAAAATAAAATACTTGGTTCCCGTTCTATTAACAGGGTACTTGTTCATGCCCTTTTGGTCTTGAAATGCCTTGTTCACGTACTTTATTACTCAGTCAGCATTCACTGGGCAACTGCCCTGCGCCAGGTTTCCTGCAGGGTCTCAAGCCTCAGGACATGGTTCCCAAGTCAAGGGCTTCAGAGGCCCTGGGGGAGGGAGTGCATGCTCATCCTAATGAGACTCAAACCCCTTTAGGGGCAACAAGGGAGCTTTGCCTTCCTTCTCACCAGATGAGCAGGGCCAGTCTGTGCTCTGCACACCTGACAGTTTGGTGATTGACCATTTTGAGTTGCAGGACACCGCTGTTCCTCCTGAGTGGAGGACTGAGGTCCATGGAGATAAAAGGGCACATGCTTCATAAGGTGAGAGTGGAGCGCAGGCCACCCCAGGGGCCTGGCCCATCCCTTGGTTTGCACCGGGCATTGGTTATGGAGGGACACACCAATGGCGAGAGCCTGGCAGGTCAAGGACACCCCAAAGCTCTGCAGGCGCCTCCGCAGTGCACAGCCTGCTGCCTGGCAGCTAATGACAGCTGCCTGTCCCCACCCAGGCCCACCCTGCTGCACCTGGAAAGTGAGCCTTAAAGCTGCTGGACAGCGGGATGCGGGGGTCCCACCGCATTTCTATTTCCTGCTCCATCTCCTTGTGGGAATGTGCGGAATTTTTGCTCTGGAAAGTCGGGGGTCACCTACCGCCCCCTGCCGCCTCCTCAGAAAATGAGGTTTCTTGTTTCTCCTCAGAAAATGTTGGACCCCCGAGAAAAACTTTAAAATGAAACTTAAAGTCTGAAGATAAAAAAATTCAACATGAAGATCTCGGGACTAATGATGCCCAAGCGCCCTTTCTCCGGAGACCTGGACCCTACACAGCCCTCACCTCAGCGATGGAGCCTCCATCTCAACCGACTCCGCAGTCTCTTGCACCCCAAACCGCTGCCCTCGGGCTCATGAATAATCAGATCAGTCTTCCTGGGCGGGGCGGGGCTTCCTCATGAATGAAGAGCCAGTCCTTCCTGGGCGGGGCCTACGCCTCCTCATGAATGAAGAGCCAGGCCTTCCTGGGCGGGGCGGGGCTTCCTCATGAATAAACAACCAGGGCTTCCTGGGAGGGGCGGGGCTTCCTCATGAATAAACAGCGAGGCCTTCCTGGGCGGGGCCTATGCCTCCTCATGAATAAAGAGCCTAGCCTTCCTGGGCGGGGCCTACACCTCCTCATGACTAATGTGTTTTCTCTCCGCTGCTTCAGGAGTGGGGGTGGAGCTCAACCTCATGAATATGCAAAGCAGAGGCGAGTGGCCGTTAACGCTCCCCTGAAAGGCAGGTCCCTCACAGCAGCTCTGGCTCCCAGGTGGATCCCTGTTACAGCCAGGGCCGCCTCTCTCCCGCCTCCCAGGGCTCGCGCCGCGTTCCTGGGCTTGAGGGACCCGCACCCAGCTCGTGCTGCCTCAGGAGCCTGGGGGCTACCAGGAACCCGCACCCAGGTCATGGGGCCTCGGAAACTTGTGCCCAGGGCTGAGGCGCCTAGGATGGAGCCTGGGGCTTCCTGAGGCGGCGCCCGCCCTCCAGGTGAGACGCAGAGTTGGGCGGGTGAGGTCCCCGGGGACCTTGGTGCTCACAGGACAGGCCACTGCGCTGGGGTCCCAGAGACACCAGGCCAGCGCAGGGCGGGGGTGGGGGGCAGGCTGGACCCTGGAGGGACAGAAGGACAGGTCCAGGAGCCATAGGACAGAGCTGTCAGTCTCCAGGGCGTCCTCCACCTCCTCCCTGAGTGACCCTCCACGTGTTCTTTCTACATTAACGTTAATTATGAAAACAAAATCTAGGTGGAGTCCCTTGTGCTGTCCCTGAGCTCAGTCCCTTCCCCTAGAAGTGAGGTGACTGCTGCGCCAGCATTTAGAGCGAGGAGTGTGTAAGCACTACTTAGTCCTTAGGCGGTGACTCTTTGCAGTCCTCGTGGCTTACTGCAGGAAATCAAAGCCTGTCTTAAAAACTTCACTTAGAGTTGAATTGCCAGCTATGATAAATCCAGTCACTGAACAAGGTAAGCTTCCTTTGCCCCTCATCACTGTTCAAATGCTTTGCTCTCACAATCCATTAAGAACTTGCTGTTTAGGATTTACATTTCTTTGAGATTGTTTTTAAGATTTTGAGTGGCATATGCATTAATGTTACAGAAACAAATGAGTAATAGAGTGTCTTTGCAGAGTGTGAATTTTTTATGTATATAGTACCCTGCAATGCAAGCCAGGCTGAAAATGTCCTTCACCCTGCCGGGCTATTTTTTTACTGAAGTAAACTGTATCAAATTAGATAAATTAATTTTTTCTCCAAACATGCTCCTCCCTTTCTCCAGCTTGGTAAGTGTCAATCACTGACCACCTCATTGATTAAGGCAGAAACAGGGAGTCATCTTTGACAGACCCCTCCCTAACATCTTATCATTTCTGTCAGCATCTCCCTTGAGCCTGCACAGGCACTTACCACTGATGTCACCATGATTCCTGGCCATGACTCACAACATCCTCTTCAATTACTGCCTTCTGCATCATGCAGCCTGGAGCTTGAGACCTCCTCCTGCCACATGTGAGCTGGGTGACTTCTCTGAACCTCAGTTTCCTCTTCTATAAAATGAGAATACTAGAACTTACCTTAAAGTGTTGTTATCAGAACTGGAAATGGAGTAGGGCTTTATCATCTCTTGTTTTTGCATCCTCAGGACATAGTTTAAACATCACTTCAGGTTTTTTCTTTTAATTCTTAATAAAACAGCATTTAATATTACCACTAGAATTTTGTGTCAAAAATATATTTGTAAACTACTAGCATATTAAGACTTCATTTTCCATGTCTCACTTTACTTTGCCAGATCATTTCTGCCAGCATTGGAAATGCCCAGCTCATCTTGCAGACTGACAATTCAAGACTGGCTGATGATGCCTTCAGAATGAAGTGAGTAGAACAGATGGGTGTCAGCTGACCTTTCCTACCAGGTTCTCTTATTCCCCATTTTCCTGCCGCCATCAAGAGCAAATATTTTGGATCTTCTGAAGTTCACATTCTCCATACATTTGGTGTTTTGGCAAATGCACATAAGACATTCATTCTCAAAATAATTAGAATCAAACATAATTCACATTACATTACAAATCACATTCTTAAAATAAGTTGCTTACCCTGAAGTCTATGGATCAACATAGTTGTAAGAACTCACAATTCAACATGCTAATTCTACTACTGTCCTAAATTTGAATTTTCAATGTATCAAAATGAACTAATAATGTTTTTGACAAGGGGTTAATTGAAACAGTTGTTTTCCTGATGACACATACAACTAAAAGATTAACCATCCACTTATTTTTATATTTTCATCTCCTTTTCCACATCCCATCCTTCCAGATGTAAGGAATACAGACTATTTGCATTACAAAATTTCCACACTGAAAGTTGCAAGAGTGATGGTCCTGCTACTGTAAAATCTTGGCAAAGTTATTGAAGAAGTATGGATTTTAATTAAATAAATCATGAAAAAAATTAAGCAAGAAGAGTAACTATTATTTAATTTTCAATTGTGGTTAGAATGCCATTAGAAACTGCACCCAGAGATAGGGGTTGCTGTTGTTCCTAGATGAAGCAGACAGCCAAGGGGAATCTGTTCCTGGGATGCATGGTGCTAGTGGGGTTCTTTGCTGGTACAAAAGCATCATCTCATAATTTTTCCCTTTTCTTCTTTTCAACTGAACAATTAATTTTGATACTATAAGTAGGAAGGAAGAAAGAATGGAAAGGAGTCACAGAAACATATCACACACTAGATACTGCTATTTCAAAACAGTTCCAGAGATTCATGCACCAAATAGCTCTGAAGATGGCAGTGGCCTTGTCCAAATCATTGTGTTGAATCTCTAAACTAATTTTTAGGTATGAGAATGAGCTGGCTCTATGCCAGACCATGGAGGCTGATGTCAGTGGCCTGAACAAGGTGCAGGATGAGCTGACCCTGGCCAGAGCTGACCTGGAGGTACAGGATGAGAATCTGACTGAGGAACTGGCCTACCTGAAAAAGAACCACAAGGAGGTCAGAAGTTGTTTTTTTTCTTCCTAGACCCCCCAAGTACATTTTCAGGTTTACAAATCTGGAGTTCAAACCTGACCTGTTAAAGTGGTCATTTGTTTGACTGTGTCTGTGTGTGTACAGTGCTGTTGCTGCTACTGCTATTGATTGTGGTTCCCACTGAGGTTTAACAAATTAGGGGCATTTTCTGTTTTTATCACTTTTGTTATTAGGTAATGAAATAGGTAATAAGAATTAATTATTTTGATTTAGTGAGTTTGAAAAATATATATATAGTATTTCAAAAGATAGAAAATAAACAAGTCTACCAATAATATATAATGCTATCAATGCCACACATGGATTCTGATGGGCCATAGTGTTTATCAGAGGCTGGTGTAGAGAATGGACACCAGCAGTAAGTTTCTAAAGTCTCTACTTAATTTTCAATAACTCATACAAATTCTGTGGGCCTAGGCACTGCTTGCAGCCCTTGGTTTGGCAACTGTAGTTGAAATCCTTCCACAACATGCATACCAAGCCTCCTCTTCCTGTACACACAGTGGACTCCCTACAAGGAGGGTCAACTAATCCTTCTGGTTCATAGGTACAGAATATAGGGTTCATGGTCACTTAAAGGGCCTGTGATATTATCTTAAGGTGTTTTTCTTTCAGTGTGCTCAAATAGATTTACATTTGTTCTAATAAGTTATACATGAGTATAAAATGCATTTTGGCACATCATAGATAAATGGAATATAGCTTCTCATTATTCTGGTTGTACATGATGTAGAGTTACAGCAGTTGTATAATCATATATTCACCTAGGGTATTAATGTCCAATGCATTCTCCTATTCTTGCTACTCTCATACCCTTTCCTCATTTCAGTCCCCTCTCTCTAATCCAAAGTATCTCTATTTGTCCCTAACCAACTTCCCCATTGTGAATTAGCATCCACATATCAAAGAAAATATTTAGCCTTTGCTTCATTGGGATGGACTTATTTCCCTTAGCATAATATCCTCCAACCCCATCCATTTACCAGCAAATACAATAATTTCATTATTTAAGACTGAGTAATGTTCCATTGTATATATGCATCACAGTTTCTTTATCCATTCATCTGTTGAAGGGCATCTAGTTTGGTTCCATAGATTAGCTATTGTGAATGGAGCTGCTGTAAACATTGATGTGATTGTGTCACTGTTGTATGCTGATTTTAAATCTTTTGGGTGTAAACTGAGGATCGGGATAGCTGTGTCATATAGTGGTTCCATTCCAAGTTTTCTAAGGAATCTCCATACTGCTTTCCATAGTGGTTGCACCAACTTGCAGTCCCACCAGCAAAGTATGAGTGTACTTTTCTCCCACATACTTGCCAATATTCTTTATTGCTTATAGTTTTGATGATTGCCATTCTGACTATGGTGAGATAGAATCTCAGTGTGATTTTGATTTGCATTTTTCTAATTGTTAGAGATGTTGAACCTTTTCTCATATATTATTGATCACTTGTATTTATTCTTCTGTGAAAGTGTCTCTTAAGTTCCTTTGCCCATTTATTGATTGGGTTATTTGGTTTTCTGCTGTGATACTTTTTGAGATTTTGATATATCCTGGAGATGAATACTGTATCTGAGATGCAGGTGGTAAAGATTTTCCCACATTCTTTAAGCTCTCCTTCACATTATTGTTTTCTTTGCTGTGAAGAAGCTTTTTAGTTTGAATCCATCCCATTTATTGATGCTTGATTTTACTTCTTATGCTTTAGGGGCCTTGCTAAGGAAGTAGTTCCTAAGTCACCATGGTGAAGATTTAGGCCTGCTTTTTCTCCCATTAGGTGCAGTGTCTGTGTTCTAATGTCTAAGTCCTTGATCGACTTTGATTTGAGTTCTGTGCAGGGTGAGAAATATGGGTTTAATTTCATTTTGCTACATATGAATTTCCAGTTTTCCCAGCACCATTTGTTGAACAGGTTGTCTTTTCTCCAATATATGTTCTTGGCACCTTAGTCCAGTATGAGGTAACCATATTTATCTGGATTTCTTTCTGTGTCTTCTATTCTGTACCATTGGAGTTCATGTCTTGGTGCCAATGCCATGCCATTTTTCTTACTATGTCTCTGTAGTATAATATAAGTTTTGGTATTCTGATGTCTTCCGCTTCACCTTCCTTGCTAAGGATTGCTTTGGCTATTCTAGGCCTCTTAATTTTTCCAAATGAATTTCATGATGACTTTTTCTATTTCCATGAAGAATATCATCAGGCTTTTAATAGTCATCCCATTCAACCTGACTGACAGTTTTTGTAGTATGGCCATGTTGACAATGTTAATTCTGCCTATTCAAGAGCATCTTCTTTTCCATCTTCTCAAATATTCTTCTATTTCTTTTTAAGGGTTCTGTAGTTGTCATTGTAGAGGTCTTTTGCCTCTCTTGTTAGATCAATTCCCAACATTTTATTTTTCTTGAAACTATTCTGAATGAGCTAGTTTTTTTTTTTAATTTCTCTTTCAGGGGATTCATCATTGATGTATAGAGATGCATTTGATTTATGGGTGTTAATTTTACATTCTGCTACTTTGCTGAATTTATTTATTAGTTCTCAAAGTTTTCTGGTGGAATTTCTGGGTCTTATATGGAATCATGCCATCAGTAAATAATGATAATATGAGTTCTTTTCCTATTCATATCCCTTTTATTTTCCTTTCCTGTCTAATTGCTCTGGCTAGACTTTCAAAGACCATGTGGAATAAAAGTGGTAAAATGGGGCATTACAATCTTGTTTAAGTTCTTAGAGGAAATGCTTTCAGTTTTTCTCCATTTAGAATGATGTTGCCCTTGGAGTTTAGTATATACAACTTTTATAATGTTGAGGTGTGTTCTTACTATCTCTAGTTCTTCTACTATTTCAAGGATGAAGGGCTGCTGTATTTCATGAAATGTTTTTTCTGCATCAATTGAGCTGATCATATGACACTTTAAGTCTATTGATGTGATGAATTACATTTATTGATTTCCATATAAACCTCACTTCTATAGGGATCCCTTTCCTGCCTTGCTCAGTGTCCCCAGACTGCTCTGCAGCATTCATCACATGAATCTGTCTTCTCACACCTGTCCTCTCCAGCAGGACATGTATTCAGGCCTCACATGCATAATGAGGTGCCTGACATGGAGATGCAGCTCCCAATGTTATATGACTGATCCTCACACATAGTTATTCCCAACTGTAAGTAAGGGAGCAGATGACCACATACATGAATGAATATTAAAGATGCCACACCAGAGATTCCATTAGCCAAGGATGCTGGGGTGCTTGCTTCACCATAGCCAATCCCTTCTGTAAGAAACACACTTGGACAGATAACACCACCCCTGGCAGGCCTGCCAGAGCCAGGGAACCAGTTTTCCAGGTCAACAGAGCCAAACACCCTGCAGAATATGGGGGATGGAGCAAAGGGATGGCAGTACTGGGGAAGATGGACAACCCAGGGGAAGGAATGAAAGTGGTATTCAATGGTTCATTGAGCCAGGGCCACCTGATGGTTGTCCTCAGACCCTGGCAGCTCCCAACCCAGTCTTCCACACTAAGATGACCTGGGCAACACATGAGGAGGCCAGTGCCCTGAGAAGGGCAGGGCAGGACTGAGGTGAGGGGTGGGTCTCTTTTTATGTGTGTGTGTGAACTTTCTGAAATAAAATACATATGGAAAGTACAAGAACTATATCTGTGGAAGTTGATGAATTGTACCATGAGTGTGGCTGACACCCACCTCCACAGTGAGGATCTGCAGAAAACCCCAGCACCATGGATCACACACATATTCTCCCTGACCTGCTCCCTCCACACCTAAGGTGACTTTGGCCCTGGCTTAATATATTAGCATAATATCAGAAACAACACAAAGTGCAAACAATGCATTCAGATTTCTTACAAAACACATTTTCCCCAGATTAAAAACTGTTTATTTGAATGTATCATTTTTATACCTTTATGGGGTATAACAGGGCAATTCAATCTATGTATACAAGTTTAACCATGCAAATTTGACTAAATTCCAGGAGGTCACTAGAGTGTAATCTTCCCTTTTTTGTGTGTGTTTAATTACTTTGTATAGATTTCATACTCTGGCAGAGTCAGAGAAACTGTTTCTGTGTGCCCTTCAACAATGGGGACATTTTAGCATTTCAAGCAGTCTTTGATGAGGTTGGACAATGGAGAAACTTGCAGGAAGCAGGTTTATTTAGACTCAAGCAATCCAGAGGGGCTAAGGTCAAAAAATATCAGGATGCTGGGTGTAGATATTCTCTGAGACTTACAATCAGTAGATGGTTATGCAACAGGATGGTTAACATTAGTAGTTTCTGTTCCACATTGTTAGGAGTTTTCACAAGTTTTTACTGAGAAAATAGAAACTAACAGTAACAACAAGATTTATTGCAGACTCACATTTTCTTTTTTGGTTGCAAACGGGCATAATACCTTTACTTTAATTATTTATTTTTATGTGGTCCTGAGAATCAAACCCAGTGCCTCACACATGCTAGGAAAGTGCTCTAACACTGAGCCACAACACCAGTCCTGCAGACCTAACTTTACGAGAAGGAGAAACTTGGCCTTCACAACAAAGAAGTGCTCAAACCAATCAAAGACCATCATTAACTTCTTGGCTTAAAGCTTTATATAATGTCATATCTTAGGTGCTATCTCTCTCCTTTTTGTTTTTAATAGCTTCTTGCCATGGTAGACCCAATAGTTTTAATGTAAAGGGAAGATAAACATGAAAGCAAAAAACATGTTAACAGCATAATCTCTACTATGTCAAGTCAGTTTTTGAATCCACCAAGAACAGAAAACCATCCACCAAATAGTGAACTTAGATCCCAAGTCTCGATGGCCTTTCAGGTTTGAACTGGTACATGTGCTAGTTTCCTGATATTGTCAGCTATGTGGTTGATTGTTCTCAGTCCTGTAGTGAAGACCAAAAAAAGGACAATGTAGATGACAGAAGTAATGGGTGGTGATGATCACAGTGTGAGCACCATCTTAAAGATGTAACTGTCCATTTGTCCTGTTGGTTAGTTTATCTTCCACCTTTCATTGACCAGTCAGCCCCCAAGTGACTGAAGCAGGGTTGGTTTTTTCCTCAAGCTGTGGGTGTGCACAGGCTGGTCAACTTCCAGAGTGACTAGAGCAGGGCTGGTGTCCCTCAGATCCTCAAGCTTGTCTGGGGTTTCCTTCTTCCTGATGGTCAACTGAAGGGGTGCAAATTAAGGGGGGAAGAAAAAGAACATATGTGCAAATAAAAGATTCTGTTTTCAAAAGGTCCCAAAATGGACCCAAAGGGAACAAAATAAAAATGTGTGTCTGTGTACATGTATATACATATATTGATATATTTGGTGACACTGTAAAGGAGAGTGACATATTTTGGACCGTGTGTGTGCCAGAGGAGGGGGATATCCCAGGAGGCTTAAACTACATAGATTTATCTCAATGTAACTTTCAACAAATTTGAAATCAGCCTATGATATGATGAGCCTGACCTAACTTTATACTTTCACTTATGGTCTTCCACCTATTATTATTTGATCTAAATATGTGAAGTGAATTTCAACCCCTTACCTCACAGGTCAGTTGTCTTCCAAAGGTGCATTTCAAAGTGTGTCACCTTTAATCTCAGAATATTTTTCTGCATGGAAATAATGCTGAATGCCTACCTGGCTCCCAAGTTGAAGTGGTGCTCAACATCTTAATTCACCCCTGGCTTATCATCCTCACCATCTTTATTTTACTAGATGCAAAACCAAGGGTTTACCTAGTTCTGTACCCTAGTCAAGGTCACCCAGTTAAGAGGGATTTGAATCCATCTCTACTAACCCTGAAATCTCTGCCTCTCCTCACACTACCCTTTAGCAAGACAAAACTTGCTAACTTATATTTTCCTTTGTTGATAAATTTTTGGAATAAGTCAAAGTCAGTTGAAATTTGGTAGATCTAAGAGGGTATTTTCCCAAAAGGCAGCTTTTCTCCAAGTCCAGGTGTGCAGCGTCCAGCATGTCTGGCTGTCACCAGAGTGCTTCAATGTACCTGGACCTCACAGTGCTGCCCAGAGGCCCAGATGGCCTTGTCTCCATAAGCCAGAGTTCCATTCAGGGAGGAGTTGGGGTGGTAAGGGAAGGGGATGGGGAGGGAACCTCTGGAGAAAATACCAGAACTGAAGATGCTCCCAGGACTGGGCTCTCAAAACAGCCAGCGATCCCTCTCCAGCCTGCCCCATGGGTCAAGAGCCACACCTGGCTAGCAGCCCCCAGACTCCACCCCTGCCCCTCACCATGGACCCACCTAGCTCCTTCTCCCTGCTGTGAGGACTGCAGCCTCTATTTAAAGTACTCACTTGTTTTCCTTGGATGAGCTCCCTGAGTTAGCACCCCAACTCCTCAAGGGCCCAGAAGGATGGGTGGCTGGTCCGGCAACAGGCAAGCGACATGCAGTGGACACTAGTGAGGTGACTGTGATGGAGAATGCCCATCTTTCAGCTCCTGTGGTCTTGGGCAACCAGCAGCAGCCCTCGGATTGAGTCACTGCAGTGACAGCTTCATGGAATTGCACTATGTGGTGGTAGCGACAGCAAAACGCAGCTGCTTTGGGCATAGGGTGTTATGCGCCCATGATCAGGAGAAGAGCATTGGTCTCAGGGCGTCTCTGGAGGTGTCAGCATCCATCTGAAGTTTGGGAGTGCATTGCAGCATGGTCGCAGTGGCGATGGAAATAGAAGAGACAGAAGTTACGGTGGGGACAACAGAGGTGCCCAGACATGAGCATTTTTGCCCTGAAGTGCTGCCAGTAGCTGGCTGCAGTTGTGATGATGTCGTTTTCCAGTGCTGAGTGTCACTGTCTGGTGTCCATGTTGCAGTCTGGTGGCAGCAGCGTGGAGCTCCAGAGTCTAACAAAACTTCTTTGGACACCGAGGCTCGCTGATCATTGCCTTCCCTGCAGATGGATGCCCCTGCACGTGGATCAACCATCCATGGTTGCTGGGCACCCCCAATCTGGACCTCTGCTGTGGAACCTGCTGTGGAGCTGAGAATGGCCACTATAAACTTCCACCCTGTAACCAGACTTCTTTCACAGCCACTGGACACCTCCACAGGTGCCACCTACCCCTCCAGTCTTGGAGAGGATGGAGGACATTGCCTTCCATGTGTGCTGCCTATCCATCCCTGCCAGGGAGTAATGCACTGATTGAGTTCAGGCTCGCATAACCAAATCATTTTACCTCTAAACCTTCTTGCACTGTCTCACCCATGAGCTTCTGGGGGACTCCTAGTAACTCCATAGCACGTCTTCATCAAACAGCTTAGCAAGAGCGTAGCTTCTCCTTCAGCACCTACTGCTTCACCTTGCACTTTTAATTTCTGGAGATGGGCCTCTTGCATTAAACATCATGAACCAAACTGTCTGGAGCTTTCTCACTTCTCTTGACATTAGAACAATCTGAAATTAGTGCCTTATCTGGATTTGACTTCGGCTTAAGGAAATGTGTGTGTTTCATCTTTTCTCCAGACAATGATAACTTTTTCCATAGCAGTCATAAACCTGTTTGACTTTCTTATCTTTCACATATGCTCTGGAGCAGCACGTTCATTTCCTTTGCATTCTCAGTGGACTATCTAGTGCAAGAGGCACAGCTTGTCATGTAGCGTGCAAACCATGAGACTCTTCCTTTGATTTAAACTGTACAGGTCATTACTGCGTTACCAACTGGTCCAACTTTCATATTGTATCTTAGGGAATAAGAGGATGGCGAGACATGATCTGTGAAGCAATAAGAACACACACAGTAAGTTTGCTATATGATATGGACAAGGCGTGTATTTCCACATGGCAGTTAACATAGTTAACATCACAGATCACTATATGAGATATATTGACCTGAAATCCTCACCACCTTTTAGGCAGTCACCTGTGCCCCATACCCATGACCTTGAGCTCACCTTCTCATAGATGGCCTGTGTATGTCCACCACACAGGAGCCATGTGCTCTATGGGGATCCATCTTCAGCTACACAGTGCTGTTGGCAGCAGAGCCTGGTGAATAGATTGAGCACTTTTATGTCACTATAAGTTTGTTACTAAAAACACTTGCAATGCCATCCTAAACAATGGAATAATTTAACAACATGAAAAATAAAGTGGACCAGTTCAGAGGGGAGGGCGCAGTCAGATGTAGTGAGGGATCTGGCACTGGGTAATGCTCAGGAGGTGGGAGGAGCCATAGAGGACCACAGGACTAGGGTAGAGGAAAACCTTCCTGGAGAAGTGGAGGGCTGCAGGCCTGACAGTTTCCTGACCTCCTGTCTCTGGCATTTTGGTGCCTGAAACTTAAGTTGGTGCCAGGAAAACTGACTCTTTTATAAAGGGTGGGATGGCAGATTGGATCAACATCTTTACCAAATGGAAGAAAATGTTCAGTGTCCTCTGGATTGCTTAGTGGCAGCTGAGCTGCCTTCTCTGCCTGAAGGGTCACAGTGGCCACTTGTGGCTCAGTGTCTCCCTGTGTGGATGGTGCTGGAGTTGGGTCATCCTACAGGTTTGAGGGCTACTCTTCCTCCATCACAGGGAATTTGGTGATATGCTGCCTGAAATGTAAGCAGGTAAACTGGGCCACTGCTCCTGGAGGCAGTTCTCTCACTTGAGGTGGTGCTAGAACTGCAGGAGAAACACCCCAATATGACTGCCTTTCCCTGGGCCTTTCCCAATTCACAGTAGAACCCTGCTTCTGAGAACAGCCCAGCCCCTCTCCCCACAACAGGATGCCTTCCCAGACTAGGGACCACCAGCTGCAGGACATCAGGCCTCTCTGGCTGGGGACCAAATGCCAGATCCAACTGGCACCAGCACAGATTCCTCTGCACACACCCTCTGTCATCACCCCAGGTGCCATCATCAGAGGGCTCAGACTCACTGGGATGTCCGTTCTCCAGCTGTGTCAGGAGTCTGTGAACATGGAGGGTCATCTCTGATTCAGGCATGGTGAGCAGCAGGAAGTTCCTGAGAAGCTTCAGGTTTTCCAGGTCCCAGGACCTCAAAAAAAATCTTGTGGATAGAGGTATAGTGATATTTCAATGATGGAACAGAGAGTGCTGTGGCATTTGGAGTGTACAGGGAGCCATGAGGGGCTGGGCATCTTCTTTAGCTGGAAGCTCCCATGACCCGCTGCATGGCTGGCTTCCCAAAGAGTGGCCAAGCATGTTGAGGCCAAACTGTGAGGCCCATGTGGATTTAGGGGACTCCCACAATTACTGCCCAGCCTGTATACACAAAAGTGTGGGCAATCCTGGCTGGGATTGGCTGTGTTTGACCTGGCTCTAAGGCCCCACCCACTCCTGTTCCTCAGGCTCCCAGAGTCCCACCTCACCTTGCTGTGTCCCTTCTACAGGGTAAGCCCCAGATTACCTCTGCCCTTTGCTGGAAATCACACAGGGTGGAACCTGGGGTTCACCCAGTCATCCCCTAAAATAGTCCCCAAGTGGCTGCTCTGGAGAAAGGAGCCCTCCCTCTTTGCCCAAAGACCACTCACTTCTTTCCTCAAAGGTACTCCTCCTCAACTTCTGGCTGTAGGTGTCCATACCTAGTGAAGGCCAGGAGGTTGTCACCTCTAATATCCTGTACCCCTCACCTGCTATAAACCTGGAGGGACTTTACTAATTTCCTGACAATCATGGGAGCTCAGGAGTGTTGGGAGGTTTGTCTGCTCTGCTTCCTAAGTGGTAGGACAAGTGCCTGCCAAAGGTAGATGTTTCTCACCATTTCCTCTGCACTATTTTTGGTGACCCTTCCTTTCTCACAGGTTGACTCTGGCCCTCAAGACTTGAACATTCAGAGCAATTCATCCCACTGTGTTGAGCACAAAGGAGCAGTGACCAGGCTGGCCCAGCCAGACCAAGTCCCATGATTTTTACTATACTTATTAGGTAGGGGAAACTCTTTTCCTGCAGTGCCAAGCCAGCAGATTGTGCCCCTAAAGCTGCTAGGCAACAGGCCACCTCCCCACAGAGAGGACATGAATAGCAGAAGGCACTGCAAGATGGAGAGAAGGCAGTGTCCTGATGACATCACTGCACCCCTGGATAGAGAGGTACCTGAGTCTCCATCACCCCAAAATTCCCAGACACATGAACCAAGAACTCCACTTCTCAGCCTCTTTCTCCTTTCATTTTATCTCTGTTTATTGTTCTAGCTATTTCTATTAGGGTTTATGCACCTTGAAACTATGGAAGATGAACCCTGCTCTGATTCTTCACAGTTGTGCGGCCTTCATTCAGTTTCCTACACCTCTGAGCTTCAACTTCCTTGTTAGAAAAGAGGAGTTGCTACCTCTACCTCCACTATAGGAAGGCTGAGTTATAGATTCAATGAGATAAAGTAAAGCACTTAGGATTGAAGTTGGATAAATGGACATTACTATAATTCCAATTTACTAATTAAGCATAATTTACTGGAGAATCATTACAGGGAAATGCTTTCAAAGACTCAAGTATCATTGAGTTTCTGGCTTCTAGGGTCTGAGCTATTACATTTTTCAATGGGGACTCAGTGTGGAAGCCACTGCTGTATCCCTAATGAACACCCACGATCTGAGTGCCTGCAACATCGGGCACAGAAAAAGCACCAAATCATTGATCTTCCCTCTTCTAATATGGCTAAAAAAATTAAAAAACACATTGACCACATTTGCATTTAGAACACTGTAAACACTTACCCAGGTGTTCAGGGCAAATCCACTCCAAGACAAGAGGCTCCCACTAAAAGGTTGTCTCTCATTGGACATCAAGAAACCTATCTTCCATTCATCCTCTAGCATGGCTCTGCAGGCTGCAGCACTCTGAGCCCAGAGCATACCCATGGGGAGCCTGTTTCTGCTCTGAGAGAATCTCAAGGTCAACTGTGACAAGAAGGCATCAAAGTGTCCCCCTGTGACTGAGTCCCTCTTCCTTCCAATGGGGTGAGGCAAGCATAGAGATGAACCAGCTGTGACAGTACAGCAGCACAGCTGCATGGGGGCAAAGACACTGTCACCCCAGAGGTCCACATGCTTAAATGGGCAAAACCAAAATTCAAACCAGGACTTTGTGATTCCAATGTCTTCCCTTTGTCAGCCCCACTATCCCAGAAGAAGTCACAACCATATTTGGGTGTTGGTTTCAGCTGCAGAGCAATGAGAAGCAGGCCTTCATCCAGATCCCTGGGTGAAACACTCACCATCTCTGGGGCCTTAGGCAAGTTACCTGCCATCTCTTTGCCCAGTTTCCTAATCACAAGAGAAGATGTTTTCTTCACTGCACAGGGCATGGGGAAAGTTAAAGGAGAGGGTCCATAGAACAGGCTCAGTTTCTGATTTGTTTTTTAAAGGCCTTTATTCCCTTAGGGTGTTTTTAGCTGAGACCTGGTTTTCTTGCAGGGATGAAAGACTCCAAAAGGCTTGTCAGCTACCTAGTTTTCTTAAGTCTTAAATTCCAATTTGGCAAATTCCAGTAGAGGAAACAGGGAGGACCTGGTCACAGAGGGTGACTCCTGCAGCTGTGCAATCACCTGCTTAGAAAGCAGGAACAGGGATCTGCTAAGACACAACTGGGTTGTTAGCAATAGAGAGTTGAGAGCAAGGACTCAGGGCATGTCTTGTCCCATCAGGGTTCTGCAGTCTTAGCAATTGCAGGCCCACAGGGGTGACAAAAGTGTCCTTAAATACCTGCAAACCCATGACAAAATGCTCCCACCAGTTCAGGTAGCACCCTATGAAGATACACATAGAGAGATGCAGCTGGATGGCACAGGAGACACAAGGAAGCAAGAAAGCCAGGCCCTCCTGCTGTCCTCACCACTGAGAACCAGGGTGCTCAAGTCTCCCAGAGATGCCCATCACTATCTCAAGCTCCCATGAGCTGTGCTGCCAGAACCCTGAAAGACCTTCAAAATACATCAGGATGGGAATGCATTATTCATGAGGAGAATTTCTGCCCCCATCAGTCCACAAACATGATGCACGCAGCTGAACTGAGTCAATCCTACAGACCTCAGGAGACCCCAAAATGTCCCCTTGGAAGTTCTACACTCATTCAATGGAGGAGCATTCTGCAGCACCTCCCCTGTTGGCAGGGAGTGGAGTCTGGAACTTGGGGTTCCCATCCCAGAATCAAAACTCTGCAAAGAACAGGCAGAACTTTCCTCTATTGCCTGATGACCTAGCATCCTTGCTTCCTTCCCACTCAACCCCAACATGCACACGTCCCTCCCCTGCTCAAATCTCCCCCAGGGTCCCCATCTTACCCAGAGTGAGAGCCAAAGACTTCAGCAGCCACAAGGTTGTGCATGATGGACCCTCTTCTTTATTTGATCTCATCATCACTCTCCTTCACATCCACATCCTCTCTTCCTTCAGCTCTTTGCACAAATGTCATCCCCTCAGAGAAGCCAACCCTGACACCAACTCTGGTGAGCTCTTTCCATCTCTCTCCAGCCTTATTTTCCCCATAGCACTTGGCCCTTTTGAGATATATTACCTATCTACATCTCTCCAGACTGTATTGTACACTCAATGAAAGCTTGTAAGTAAGTGCTCAATCTGCATCTTATGGAACAGGGTCTGGAACAAAGTAGAAGCTCATGAAATATTTATGGAGGTAAGAAAAGGAGGGAGAGGAAAAAAGGAAGTCTTATTTTATGATCCAGAAGACACTGTTCACCCTTATATTTGCTATCAGCTGAGACATCCTGAAGGACAGCTCTAAGCTAACCCTCCCTTGCTCTTACATATTCTATAGCTCCCTGCTACCTGTTGAGGTGAGTACCAAGGCAGCAGCCTGGCTCCCACTGTCCTGCACAAACTGGGATGAAGGGACCCTCCTGCCTCATCTCCTTCTTCTGCATGTTTCTGACCCCAAGCCATGATCCCAGGGACCTGCCTACTTCTGGATGGTGCAGTCAGAAAGAGTATGCCTTTCTTCCAGTTCTTTGCTACATCAAAGTCTGCTGTTCAGGGACACTGCCTTCCTCTTCTTGGATCTTTACCTTAAGTTTCTCAGTGGTATCACTGGGATCCAACTCCAGGGTGATGGTCATGCCAGTCAGGGCCTTCATGAAGATCTACATCCCACCTCTGTGAAAAGGAATTCATCTCCCCCAAGCAGCAGTGGTTGATCTTCGCTGGCACAGAGCTGGAAGAAAGGAAAACCCTGTCTGACTACAACATCCATGAGGAGTCAACACTGCACCTGGTGCTGTACCTCAGAGGTGGGATGCAGAATTTCATGAAGACTCTGGCTGGCATGACCATCACCCTGGAGGTGGAGCCCAGTGACACCATTGAGAATGTCAAGGCAAGAATCAAGACAAGGAAGGCATCCCCCCTCACCAGCACAGGTTAATTTTTGCTGGCAAATAGGTGGACAACAGTAGACTCCTTCAGGATATTGTAGTGACAATGGGTGTGTCTTACAGCTGTTTTCCAGCAAAGACCAACATATGCCTGTCACAGAGGATGCTTCCCTTGACTTGTTTCTTGCCTTGACATTCTTTGTGGTGTCACTGTGTTCCACCTCTAGGGCAATGCTCATACCAGTCAGGGTCTTCATGAAGATCTGCATCCCACCTCTGAGATGCAGCACCAGGTGCAGTGTAGACTCCTGGATGATGAAATCTGACAGGCTACTGTCTCCTGCTCTTTGGGATGTAAATCTTTACTGGTCAGGAAGATTGCTTTCCTTGTCTTGGATCTTTACCTTGCCATTCTGTATGATGTTACTGGGCTCCACCTCCAGGGTTCTAGTTGTGATCTCTGGATTTCATGAAGATATGCATCCCATCTCTGCAGCATAACACAAAGTACAGGGTGGACTCTTATGAGATGTTGGAGTAAGACAGGGTGCTGTCTTCTTGCTCCTTGCTAGAACAACCTCTGGTGGTAGGAAGAATGCCTTCTTTGTCTTGGATATTTGCCTTGATATTCTCAATAATGTCACTGAGGTCCACCTCCAGAGTGATGGTCGTGCCTGTCAGGGTCTTCATGAAGATCTGCATCCCACCTCTGGTTGCACCACCAGCTGCAAGGTGGACTCCTGAATGTTGTAATCCTACAGGCTACTGTCTTCCAGCTCATTGTGATATAAATCTCTGCTGGTTGGGAAAATTGCCTTCCTTTTCTTAGATATTTGCCTTGTCATTCTCAATGGTGTCACTAGGCTTCACTTCCAGAGTGAGATCATCCCAGTCAGGGTCTTCATGAATATCTGCATCCCACCTCTGAGGCAAAGCACCAGGTACACATCCTGTCTCACTACAACATCCAGAAGGAGTCAAATGTCATCCACTGTTTGACAGCAAAGATCAACCTGTGCTCGTCAGGGAGGATGCCTTCCTTGACTTGGTTCTTGCCTTGACATTTTCTATATTGTCACTGGGCTCCACCTCCAAGGCAATGCCTGTGCAATTCAGGAACTTCATGAAGATCTGCATCCCACATCTGAGATGCAGCAGCAGGTGCAGGGTAGCCTCCTGGATTTTGAAATCTAACAGGCTACACTCTTCCAGATATTTGTGAGATAAATCTTTAATAGATCGAGAAAATTGCCTTCCTCGTCTTGGATATTTGCCTTGTTATTCTCAGTATTGTCACTGGGCTGCACCTACAGGGTGATGGTCATGCCAGTCAGGGTCTTCATGAAGATCTGCATCCCACCTCGGAGGCACAGCACCAGGTGCAGGGTGGACTCTTTTTGGATGTCGTAGTCAGGCAGGGTGCACTGTCTTCTGGGTATTACCAGCAAAGGTCACCCTCTGCTGGTCAAGAAATATGTGTTTCTTGACTGGGATATTTTCCTTACCATTCTCAGTGGTGTTCCTGGACTCCACCGCCAGGGTGATGGTCATGTCAGTCAGGTTCTTCATGAAGATCTGCATCCCACTTCTGAGGCACAGTACCAGGTAACAGTGGACTCATTGATATTGTAGGATCTAGCTCTTCACTATATCAACCTCCACTGGTTGGAAGAATTCCTTCCTTGGGTTGGATCTTTTCCTTGACATACTCATTGGTGTCACTGAGCTCCACCTACAGACTGATGGTCATGCCAGGTAGATTATTCAATAAGATCTGTATCCCACTCTGAGGTGTAGAACTAGGTGACAGTGGACACCTGGATGTTCAGATAAGAGGGTTGAACAGTCTTCCAGCTGTTGTCAGCAATCATCAACCTCTGCTGGTTAGAGGAGTTGCCATCCTCATCTGGATCATTACATTGACATTCTCAAAGGTGTCAATGGGCTCCATCTTCAGCTTGATGGTCCTACTGGTAAGAGTCCTCATGAAGATCTACAGCACACATCTGACACAAAGATTTCATCTTCCCTAGGCAGCAGTGGATGATCTTTGCTGGCACAGAGCTGGAAGACATTCTGAATACAACATCAAGGAGGAGTCCACCCTGCACAGGTGCTGCACCTCAGAGGTGGGATGCAGAACTTCATGAAGACCCTGACTGGCATGACCGTCACCCTGGAGGTGGAGCCCAGTGACACCATGGAGAATGTCAAGGCAAGAACCAAATCAAGGAAGGCATCCTCCCTGACGAGCACAGCTTGATCTCTGTGGGAAAACAGCTGTAAGGCAGACACACCATGTCTCACTACAACATCTAGAAGGCATCTAGTGTCATCCACCTGTTTGGCAGCAAAGATCAAGCTGTGCTGGTCAGGGAGGATGCCTTCCTTGACTTGGTTCCTGCCTTGACATTCTCCATGATGTCACCAGGCTCCACCTCCAGGGCGATGCTTGTGCCAGTTAGGGTCTTCATGAAGATCTGCATCCCACATCTGAGATGCAGCACCAGGTCCAGGGTGGCCTCCTGGATTTTGAAATCTGACAGGCTACACTCTTCCAGATCTTTGTGAGATAAATCTTTAATGGATTGAGAAAATTGCCTTCCTTGTCTTGGATCTTTTCCTTGCCATTCTCAATATTGTCACTGGGCTGCACCTTCAGTTTGATGGTCATGCCAGTCAGGGTCTTCATGAAGATCTGCATCCCACCTCGGAGGCACAGCACCAAGTGCAAGGTGGACTCCTTTTGGATGTTGTAGTCAGGCAGGATGCACCACTCTTCTAGCTGTTACCAGCAAAGATCACCCTCTGCTGATCAAGAAATATGTGATTCTTGACTGGGATATTTTCCTTGCCATTCTCAGTGGTGTTCCTGGACTCCACCACCAGGATGATGGTCAAGCCAGAGAGGGTCTTCATGAAGTTCTGTATCCCACTTCTGAGGCATAGCACCAGGTACAGGGTGGACTCCTTGATGTAGTAAAATAGTGTGCTATCTTCCATCTCTTTGCTAGATCAACCTCTGCTGTCATTGTTGTCCACCTCCAGTATTATGATCATTCAAACCAGGGTCTTCATGGAGATCTGCATCGCACCTCTGAGGTTCAGCAACAGGTGCAGGGTGGACTCCTTCTGGATGTTGTAGGCAGGCAAGGTGAACCAGTCTTCTAGCTGTTGCCAGAAAATGTCAACCTCTGCTGGTCAGAGAGTGTGCCTTCCTTGACTGGCATCTTTGCCTTGACATTCTCAATTACTTCCACCTCTAGGGTGATGGTTGTGCCATTCAGGTTCTTCATGAAGATCTATATCCCACCTCTAAGGCGAGTACCACGTGCAGTTTGGACTCCTGCATATTGTCGTCAGACAGGGTGCTGTCTACCAGCTCTTCACTCGATCAACCTCCACTGGTTGGAAGAATTCCTTCCTTGTGTTGGATCTTTGCCTTGTCATTCTCATTGGTGTCACTGAGTTCCACCTCTGGTCTGATGGTCATGCCAGTCAGATTATTCATTAATATCTGCATCCCACCTCTGAGGTGTAGAACCAGGTGCCAGTGGACTCCTGGATGTTCAGATAAGACAGGGTTCACCAGTCTTCCAGTTGTTGCCAGCAAACATCAACCTCTGTTGGTTAGGGGAGTTGCCATCCTCATCTGGGTCATTACCTTGACATTCCCAATGGTGTCAATGGGCTCCACCTCCAGGTTGATGGTCCTACTGGTAAGGGTCCTCATGAAGATCTACATCACACCTCTGACACAAGAAATTCATCTCCCCCAGGTAGCAGTGGATGATCTTTGCTGGCACAGAGCTGGAAGACAGGCACACCCTGTCTGACTACAACATCAAGGAGGAGCCCACCCTCCACAGGTGCTGCACCTCAGAGGTGGGATGCAGAACTTCATGGAGACCCTAACTGGCAGGACCATCACCCTGGAGGTGGAGCCCAGTGACACCTCGGAGAATGTCAAGGCAAGAACCAAGTCAAGGAAGGCATCCTCCCTGACCAGCACAGGCTAATCTTCGCTGCCAAACAGCTGGACAACCGTCTACTCCTTCAGGATATTGTAGTGAGACCAGGTGTGTCTGTCTTACAGCTGTTTTCCAGCAAAGATCAACCTGTGCTGGTCAGGGGGAATGCCTTCATTGACTTGGTTCTTGCCTTGACATTCTCAATGGTGTCACTGGGCTCCACCTCTAGGGTAAAGTTCATGTCAGTCAAGATCATCATGAAGATCAGCATCCCACCTCTGAGATGCAGCACCAGGTGCAGGTTAGATCCCTAGATGTTGAAATCTGACAGGCTACTGTCTTCCAACTCTTTGTGAGATAAATCTTTACTATTCAGAAAATTGCCTTCCTTGTCTTGGATCTTTTCCTTGCCATTCTCAATATTGTCACTGGGCTGCACCTTCAGTTTGATGGTCATGCCAGTCAGGGTCTTCATGAAGATCTGCATCCCACCTCAGAGGCACAGCACCAAGTGCAAGGTGGACTCCTTTTGGATGTTGTAGTCAGGCAGGATGCACCACTCTTCTAGCTGTTATCAGCAAAGATCACCCTCTGCTGGATCAAGAAATATGTGATTCTTGACTGGGATATTTTCCTTGCCATTCTCAGTGGTGTTCCTGGACTCCACCACCAGGATGATGGTCAAGCCAGAGAGGGTCTTCATGAAGTTCTGTATCCCACTTCTGAGGCATAGCACCAGGTACAGGGTGGACTCCTTGATGTAGTAAAATAGTGTGCTATCTTCCATCTCTTTGCTAGATCAACCTCTGCTGTCATTGTTGTCCACCTCCAGTATTATGATCATTCAAACCAGGGTCTTCATGGAGATCTGCATCGCACCTCTGAGGTTCAGCAACAGGTGCAGGGTGGACTCCTTCTGGATGTTGTAGGCAGGCAAGGTGAACCAGTCTTCTAGCTGTTGCCAGAAAATGTCAACCTCTGCTGGTCAGAGAGTGTGCCTTCCTTGACTGGCATCTTTGCCTTGACATTCTCAATTACTTCCACCTCTAGGGTGATGGTTGTGCCATTCAGGGTCTTCATGAAGATCTATATCCCACCTCTGAGGTGAGGACCAGGTGCAGTTTGGACTCCTGCATATTGTCGTCAGACAGGGTGCTGTCTACCAGCTCTTCACTCGATCAACCTCCACTGGTTGGAAGAATTCCTTCCTTGTGTTGGATCTTTGCCTTGTCATTCTCATTGGTGTCACTGAGTTCCACCTCTGGTCTGATGGTCATGCCAGTCAGATTATTCATTAATATCTGCATCCCACCTCTGAGGTGTAGAACCAGGTGCCAGTGGACTCCTGGATGTTCAGGTAAGACAGGGTTCACCAGTCTTCCAGTTGTTGCCAGCAAACATCAACCTCTGTTGGTTAGGGGAGTTGCCATCCTCATCTGGGTCATTACCTTGACATTCCCAATGGTGTCAATGGGCTCCACCTCCAGGTTGATGGTCCTACTGGTAAGGGTCCTCATGAAGATCTACATCACACCTCTGACACAAGAAATTCATCTCCCCCAGGTAGCAGTGGATGATCTTTGCTGGCACAGAGCTGGAAGACAGGCACACCCTGTCTGACTACAACATCAAGGAGGAGCCCACCCTCCACAGGTGCTGCACCTCAGAGGTGGGATGCAGAACTTCATGGAGACCCTAACTGGCAGGACCATCACCCTGGAGGTGGAGCCCAGTGACACCTCGGAGAATGTCAAGGCAAGAACCAAGTCAAGGAAGGCATCCTCCCTGACCAGCACAGGCTAATCTTCGCTGCCAAACAGCTGGGCAACCATCTACTCCTTCAGGATATTGTAGTGAGACCAGGTGTGTCTGTCTTACAGCTGTTTTCCAGCAAAGATCAACCTGTGCTGGTCAGGGGGAATGCCTTCATTGACTTGGTTCTTGCCTTGACATTCTCAATGGTGTCACTGGGCTCCACCTCTAGGGTAAAGTTCATGTCAGTCAAGATCATCATGAAGATCAGCATCCCACCTCTGAGATGCAGCACCAGGTGCAGGTTAGATCCCTAGATGTTGAAATCTGACAGGCTACTGTCTTCCAACTCTTTGTGAGATAAATCTTTACTATTCAGGACGATTGCTTTCCTTGTCTTGCATCTTTGCCTTGCCATTCTCCATTATGTCACTGGGATCCACCTTCAGGGTGAAGGTATTGCCTGTCAGTGTCTTCACGAAAATCTGCATCCCACCTTGGAGGTGCAGCACCAGGTTCTGGGTGGACTCCTTCTGGATGTGTTGGTCAGGAAAGGTGCACCAGTCTTCTAACTGTTGCCAGCAAATGTCACCGTCTGTTGGTCAAGGTGTAGGCATTTCATGACTGAGATCTTTCCTTGCCATTCTCTGTGTTTTTACTTGGCTATATCACCAGGGTGATGGTCATGCCTGTCAGGGTTTCATGATAATCTGCATTCAACCTCTGAGTCACAACACAAGGTGCAGGTTGACTCCTACTAGATGTTGTAGTCAGACATCGTACTGTCTTCAGTTCTTTGCTAGATCAACTTCAACTGGTCATGAATAATGCCTTGTCTTGACTTTTTGCCTTGACAGTCTCAATGGTGTCACTGGGCTCCACCTCCAGGGTGATGGTGGTGTCGGTCAAGGACTTCATGAAGATCTGCAACCCACCTAAGAGGTGCAGCACCAGGTACAGGGTGGACTCCTTCTTGGAGTTGTAGTCAGATAGGGTGCATCCATCTTCCAGCTATTTTCCAGCAAAGAACAACCACTGTTTGTTGAAAGGATGCCTTCCTTATCTTGGATCTTTGCCTTGACATTCTCAATTTTGTCACTGGACTCCACTTCAAGGGGGGTAGTCATGCTGGTCAGGGCATTCATGAAGATCTGCATTGCACCTCAGAGATACTGCAAAAAGTGGAGGGTGAACTTCTCCTGGATATTCAAGTAAGAGAGGGTGCACCTGTGTTCCAGTTGTTGCCCTCAAAATTCAACCTCTGCTGGTCAGGGAGGATGCCTTCCTTTCCTTGGATTCCTGCCCTCACACCTCAATGGTGTCACTGAGCTCAACCTGCAGAGTGATGTTTGTGCCTTTCAGGTCTTGAGGAAGATGTGCATCCCACCTCTGAGGCGCAGCACCAGGTATAGTGTGGACTCCTGGATGTTGTAGTCAGATAGCGTGCTGTCTTCCATCTCTTGCTAGATCAATCTCTGCTCGTCAGAAGAATGCCTTCCTTGGCTTGGATCTTTGTCTTGATATTCTCATTGTTGTCAATGCACTCCACCTCCAAGCTGGTGGTCATGCCAGTCAGATTCTTCATGAAGATCTGCATCTGAACTCTGAGGTTAGACCAGGAGCCACTGGACTCCTTCTTGATGTTCAAGAAAGAGAAGGCTCACCAGTCTTCCAGCTGTTGCCAGCAAACATCAACCACTGCTGGTTAGGGAAGTTGCCACCCTGTCTTGGATAGTTACCATGACTTTCTCAATGGTGTCAATGGGCTCCACCTGCAGGTTATAGTCTTGAGTGTCAGCGTCCTCATGAAGATCTACATCCTACCACTAAGGCAAGGAATTCATCTCCCCAAGGAGCATGTTTGATCTTTGCAGGCACAGATCTGGAAGACAGGCACACCCTGTCTGACTACAACATCCAGGAGGAGTCCACCCTGCACCTGGTGCTGCACCTCCGAGTGGGATGCAGATCTTCATGAAGAACCTGACTGGCATGACCATCACCCTGGAGGTGGAGCCAAGTGACACCATGGAGAATGTCAAAGCAAGAACCAAGTCAAGGAAGACATCCTCCCTGACAAGCATGGGTTGATCTTTGCTGGAAAATTCTGTAAGACAGACACACCTTTTTTCACTACACATCCAGAAGGAGTCTAGTTTGTCAGTAAAGATCAACCTGTGCTGGTCAGGGAGGATGCCTTCCTTGACTTGGTTCTTGCCTTGACATTCTCCATGGTGTCAGTGAGGTCCACCACTAGGATGATGGTCATGCCAGTCAGGGTTTTCATGTAGGTCCGCATCCCCCCCTTAGGAACTGTACCAGGTGCAGAGTGTACAACTCCTAGATGTTTTAGTCAGACAGGTTGCACCATCTCCAGCTGTTTGCCAGCAAATATCAACCTCTGTTGCTCAGGGAGGATGCCTTCCTTTTCCTGGATCCCTGCCTTGCCATTCTCTATTTTGTCACTGGTCCATACCTCCAGGATATGGTTGTGCCTGTCACAGTTTCATGAAGATATGCATCCCTCCTCCTAGGCACAACAAAAGGTGCAGGGTGGGCTCTTCCAATATGTAGTCAGACAGGTTGCTGTCTTCTTCCTCTTTGCTTGATCAACCTATGCTGATCAGAAGATGCCTTCCTTGACTTGGATCTTTGCCTTGACATTTTCAATGGTATCACTGAGGTCCACCTCCAGGTTGATGGTCTGCCTGTCAGGTTCTTCATGAAGATCTGCATCCCACCTCTGAGATGCAGCACCAGTTTTGCCAGGTGGACTCCTGGATGTTGGAATCCTACAGGATACTGTCTTAAAGCTCTTTGTGAGAACAATCTCTGCTGGTCATGAAGATTGCCTTCCTTGTCTTGGATATTTGCCTTGCCATTCTCAATGGTGTCATTGTTGTCCACATCCAGTGTTATGGTCATCCTAGTCAGGGTCTTCATGATGATCTGCATCTCACCTCTGAGGTTCAGCACCAGTTGCAGGGTGGACTCCTTATGGATGTTTAGGCAGCAGAGTGCACCAGTCTTCTAGCTTTTGCCAGTAAAAAACAACCTCTGCTGGTCAGGGAGGATACCTTCCTTGATTGGCATCTTTGCCTTGACATTCTCAGTGATGTCACTATTTCCACCTCTAGGGTGATGGTCTTGTGGGTCAGGGTCTTCATGAAGATCTGCATCCCACCTCTCAGGTGAAGGACCAGGTGCAGGGAAGACTCCTGGATATTGTAGTCAGACAATGTGCTGTCTTCCATCTCTTCGCTAGATCAAACTCTGCTGGTCAGAAGAATGCCTTCCTTGTCTTGGATCTTTGCCTTGACATTCTTATTAGTGTCACTGAGCTCCACCTCCAGGTTTATGGTCTTGCCAGTCAGATTCATAAAGATCTGCATCCCACATATGAAGTGTAGCACCAGGTGGCGGTGGACTACTTGTAGATCTTCAACTAAGAAAGGGTGCACCAGTCATCCAGTTGTTGCAGGAAACATCAACCTCTGCTGGTTAGGGGAGATGCCAATCTGTCTTGAATCATTACCTTGACATTCTCAATGTGTCAATGGGTTCCACCAACAGATTGGTGGTCATGCTAGTCAGGGTCCTCATGAAGAATTACATCCCACCTATGAGACAAGGAATTAATTTCCTCCAAACAACAGTGCTTGATCTTTCCTGGCACAGAACTGTAAGATAGGCACACCCTGTGTGACTACAGCATTCAGGAGGAGTCCACACTGCACCTGGTTCTGCACCTCAGAAGGGGGATGCAGATCTTCATGAAGACCCTGACTGGCAGAACCATCACCCTGGAGGTGGAGCCCAGTGGCACCATGGAGAATGTCAAGGCAAGAACCAAATCAAGGAAGGCATCCTCCCTGACCAGCACAGCTTGATCTTTGCTGCAAAACAGCTTTTAGACAGACACACCCTGTCTCACTGCAACATCCAGAAGGCATCTTGTGTTGTCCAGCTGTTTGGCAGGAACGATCAACCTGTGCTGGTCAGGGAGGATGCCTTCCTTGACTTGGTTCTTGCCTTGACACTCTTCATGGTGTCACTAGGCTCCACCTCCATGGCGATGCTCGTGCCAGTCAGGGTCTTCATGAAGATCTGCATCCCACCCCTGAGATGTAGCACCAAGTGCAGGTTGAACTCATGGATGTTGAAATCTGACAGGCTACTGTCTTCCAGCTTTTTGTGAGATCAATTTGTGCGGGTCACAAAAATTGCCTTCCTTGTCTCGGATCATTGCCTTGCCTTTATCAATGATGTCACTGAGCTCCACCTCCAGGGTGATGGTCATGCCAGTCAGGGTCTTCAAGATGATCTGCATCCCACATCTGACGTGCACACCAGGTGCAGGGTGCACTACTTCTGGATGTTATAGTCAGACATGGTGCACCAGTCTTGTAGCTGTTGCCACCAGTTCAAACTCTCCTGGTCAGAGAGTTGCCTACCTTACCTGGGATCTTTGCCTTTACATACTCAGTGGTGTCACTGAGGTGCATCCTCAGGGTGATGGTCGTGCAAGTCAGGGTTTTCATGAATATCTGCATCCCACCTCTGAGATGCAGCACCAGGTGCAGGGTTGACTCCTGGATTGAAATTCAATAGGCTGCTGTCTTCTGGCTCTTTTCAAGATCATCTCTGCTGGTCGGGATTCTCGCCTTCTTGTCTTAGATCTTTGCCTTGCCATTCTCACTTGTCTCACTCACTCCACCTCCAGGGTGATGGTCATGTCAGTCAGGGTCTTCATGAAGATCTGCATCCCCCCTCTTAGGTGCAACACCAGGTTCAGTGTGGATTCCTCTTAGATGTTGTAGTCAGACAGGTTGCAGGCATTTTCCAGTGTTTGCCAGCAAAGATCAACCTCTGCTAGTCAGGTAAGATGCCTTCCTTTTCTTGGATCCCTGCCTTGCCATTCTCTATGCTTTTACTGGGCTCCACCTCCAGGGTGATGGTTGTGCCTGTCAGGGTTTCATGAAGACCTTCATCCCACCTCTGAGGCACAACACAAGGTGCAGGGTGGACTCCTCCTAGATGTTGTGGTCACACACGGTGCTGTCTTCCCTTTCTTTGCTAGATCATCCTCAACTGTTCGGGAAGAATGCCTGCCTTCTGTTGGGTATTTGCCTTCACATTCTCAATGGTGTCACTGGGCTCCAACTCGAGTGTGCTGGTCATGCTGGTCAGGGTATTCATGAAGATCTGCACCCCATCTCTGAGGTGAAGCACCGGGTACAGGGTGGACTCCTTCTGGGTGTCGTAGTCAGATAGGGTGCATCCTTCTTCCAGGTATTTGTCAGCAAAGATCAACCTCCGTTGGTCAGGCAGGATGCCTTCCTTTTCTTGCATCCCTGCTTTGACATTCTCACTGGTGTCACTGGGCTCAAACTCCACGGTGATCATCATGCCTTTCAGGGTCTTCATGATGATCTGCATTCCAACTCTGAGATGCAGTACCAGGTGTAGTGTGGACTCCTGGATGTTGTAGTCAGAGAGGGTGCTGTCTTCCAACTCTTTGCTAGATCTACCTCTGTTGGTCAGAAGAATGCCTTCCTTGTCTTGTATCTTTGCCTTGACATTCTCATTTGTGTCACTAAACTCCTCCTCCAGGGTGATGGTCATGTTTTCAGGGTCTTCATGAAGCACTGCATGCTACCTCTGTGGCGCTGCACCATGTGCAAAGTGAACTCCTCCTGGATATTCAAGTAAGACTGGGTGCACCAGTTGTCCAGCTGTTGCCAGCAAACATCAACCCCTTCTGGGTAGGGGAGTTGCCATCCTGGTCTTGATTCATTACCTTGACCTTCTCAGTGGGGACAGTGGGCTCCACCTCCAGTTGATGGTCTTGCTGGTGAGTGTCCTCATGAAGATCTACATCCCAGCTGAGACCAGGATTTCATCTGCCCCAAGCAGCAGTGGATGATCTTTGCTGGCACAGAAACTAAGATGCATTTCAAAATTAAAACATCTTTCCTTAGTTTTGTCAAGAGACCCATTTCAGAAAAATTAAGAAGTATACATAAGAATCTTAAAATTCTACTATTCATACATAACTACTATTAACATTAAGCACATAACTTATATATATACATATATGCATTTTATAAATATAAAATCATATTAATAGTTTTAAAACTTCTAAATTATTTTAAATTGCACCCAATATATTTTAATGCCAGATCTTTAGCATATAGTCATCTATCCAGAACCCTATATTGGACATTTAAATTATTCTTGCTACCTTAAAAACAGCTATCAGGAATATTCCTACAGCTCTCTCTTACAAATAAACTTTTTTTTTTTTTTTTTTTTTTTTTTTTTACTGCTGGGAGATTACCTTATTTATTTTTAATCTCTCAGCTTTCAAATAAACATTATTTTAACATAAATTTCTAAAATGTCATTGATAAGTCAATGGCACATAAAATTCTAAGACTTTTAAATTACTTATTAAATCACTGTCCTGATACTACCCATTTACATTCTCCCCAACAATATTTAAAAGAAATAATTCCCTACACTTGGATTGGCACAACATTTAACGACAGTAAATATTACTCCTATTTTGTTAGGTAAAATCTAGTCATTCTTTTGCTTCTATTTTAGTATTAATGAGTGGAAATTTTTGTCCTGTGCTCATTGAATATATGTATTTCTTATTTCACCAAATGTCTTTTGATAGCTTCTGTGTCCTCTCTTAAAATAAAACTCTACCTCTCATCTCATTCCAGGTTAAAATAATCATTCAAATTCATTTAAACTTAAATTGAAAAGATTAATTGTTGCTATACAAATTATGATGTACCTAATAGAAACAGAAAATGCTATATACAACTATTTAAAATTATACAAAATTATATTCCTTAATCCATAGCTATTATAAAAATTAATATAATTTTACACTTATTCATTTTATATTATGTTTTCCTTACTAATTACAACTACTGTTTGTTAACACCTTAAAAAATACCAATTCTAATATAACAACTTAAGTTAATTTAAGGTGATAAGACCATTGTGCATAAACATGCAAGTTGTAAAATTAATTTTCAGTATCTATACTGACCCCATTTTATAAGTTTTTTGTTCAACCATTATTAGAAACAAAAGTAAATCATACATTTGATAAGAACTAATGCCCAATAATATTAAAAAAGTTCTCTGGCATCTAAGTGTTGCCTCAGATTTTCTCCATCTTACACATGGCCCCATACCTAACTTTAGGGATAGGAATGGCAAGGAGAGTTCCTGCTATGGCCTGTCAGTTTATATGCAATCTCCTCATGCCTCATATCCTGGAAATGTAAGATTAAGGAGAAAAAGAGATAAATATCATGTAACTTGTAAGAAATGTAACCTAAGAGACGCAGAGCTGCCAGGGTGAGAGGTCAGGGCATGGGTGTAAGAATATAGAGCCTTGCTCATGGAGGTGTAGGTGCCCCAAGGTGGACTTCAGGGTTTCTGCAGGGGGTGAACTTAAGAGTGGCTCCCTCAGCCCCAGGAACAGAGTTGTTTTTTCTCCCTTTTAAGGTGGTCACTGTACAGATGGTCTGGTTAGTGGGACTAAAGGTGTTGAAGCCCAAGTTGCCCCATTAGCTCTGTCTTGGGCTTCTTGTTCCTCCAATTTGGGAGGAGAGGAACATAGCCCCAAAGGCAGATATGAAATTCGAGTCTAGTCTGGGCTCCCAGATTCCTTTGAATGCATGAGGACAAACTCACAATAGAGGTGGCCTTTCTGTGTGTGGTGCTAGTTCCCCCAGGAGAGCTTAAGGGGTTCTGCTTGGACAGAATTTGTGGGATGGCAGTAAATGTAGGAATGTTGCTTGCCCTTGTTTGCACGTTACCTTCTGTCCCTTGTCCCCATGGTGGTCATCTGCCTATGGACACTGGAGGTGCTCTGTCCCAAGCTTGCCCCAGGTTTCTGTCTGTTGCTTGGGGTCCATCCTCTTAAGAGGAGATGCACAAGGCCCCAAACGCATGATATGAGATCTGGGAGCAAGTCTGGGCTCCCAGATCCCCCTGATGTCACAGAGACAGATGAGCTACCAGAGGTAGCCTTTCTGGGGGTGGTGTTGTTCCCCTGAGATGAGCTTAGGTGTTCCTGGGTGGGCAGGTGTTGGGGGGTGGCACTCAGGGTAGGAACTCCAGTGTATCCTTCTTTTTGTTTTCTTTTGTTCTTTTGTTTTTGGGGGACAGTGGTAGTACTCTGGCCAGGGACACTCTTAGTGTTCTGTCCCAAACTTCCCTCATTTCCTCTCCAGTTTTGGAGGTTCCTCTACTTTTTGAGCAGGTTTTTTATTGCTGCCCTGGGAGATGTCAAACCTGGGACCAAGTCTGGGCTCCCAGATCCCATTGGTGATATGGGAACAGACCTATAAGTAGAGGAGTTCTTTCTTGGGGTGGTCCTTTTTTCCCCCAGGAGAGCCTAATGGTTTCTGTATGGGCAGGCTTTGGGGAGTAGGCAGTAAGTATATGAACCCCAGTGTTTTCTTGCCCTAACTTGCACTTTCCCTTCTGCCCCTTGGTCCCCGTGGTGTGCTCTGCCTATGGACATTGGCGTACTGTGTCCCAAGCTTGCCCCAGGTTGCTCTCTGTTGTTTGGGGTCCCTCCTCTTTGGGAAGAGATACACATGTTCCCAAAGGCTGATATGAGATCTGGGAGCAAGTCTGGGCTCCCAGATCCCATTGGTGTGAAAGGGACAGATGAGCTACTAGAAGTAGCCTTTCTGGGGGTGGTGTTGGTCCCCTGAGATGAGCCTAGGTGTTCCTGGGTGGGCAGGTGTTGGGGGATGGCATTCAGGGTAGGAGCTCCAGTGCTTCCTTGCCCCTGTTTGCTCTTGCTTTTGCATTTTCTGGGTGCAGCAGTAGTGCTCAGGCCAGGGTCACTGTGCTGTTCTGTCCCAAGCTTGCCCCTTGGTGCTCTCCGGGTTTGGGGGGTCCCTCTACTTTCTGAGCAAATGCTCATTGCTGTTGTGGGAGTAGTCAGGCCTGGGGACAAGTCTCTCCTTCCAGTGGCCTTTGATGTAACTAACCCTGTCAGCCTGGAAGGGGATGGAACTTGTTCTCACAGGTTGACTGGGGCTGCCTGTTGTCAGGACATACTCTGGTCACAGGTCTTGTCCTCTGGGGGGCAGCTGCAGAGGAAGAGGCCAATGCATTTGATGGCCAGCAGGCCTTGCATCCTGTCTGCCAGCAGAATGTGCCTGGGTGCTTGTATGGAAACCCATGGTGTGGTTTTGATGTGTGTCAGCCCCAAAGGGCTGAGTGCTTTGGACTGGCGAAGGCTGGGGGGCCTGCAGTCAATGGTGGGATTGGGGCTGCTCCTGGACCTGAGCTGCTAGGTGTCCAGATTGAGGGCTGGCAAAGGAGAGGGACATGGGCATCTTCCCATGAGGAACCCCAGGGATTTGTGGAATGGTGGCTCCACAGATGAAGCCTGCCTTCCCAAGCAGAGCCTTTTGCCGCACCCTTGGAGCTGACCTGCTGGTGCTGTCCACAAGTGAGGCCCTGTGTGTTCTGTTGGGCTTGGATCCTGGTGAGAGGGGAGGAAGCTCCTACCCGAGCTGGATGGAGGCCCCACATGGAGGGACTGGGAAGGCCAAACTGGTATTCATGAGGGTGGCCCCAAAGGGAGCCACTGGCTGTGGAGCCAGGACTGCCAGCGTGCTGGAGGAGGGTCTGGGAGGAAGGCCAAGCAGCAATTGGCAGGCTGTGGGGAAGAGGACACTAAGGTTGGAGGTGGGAGGGTGTCTCTGGGATGAGACAGCAGAGCACACCCACATTGGGGTGGAGGCTGCCACAGTGGTGGTACTGGGATGGTGGAGCAAGTTCTGGCTAAGGCCCAGGGATGCCACAAGCCTGGCCCCTCCTCCCAATGCAGCGGGGTCCCATGCATGGGCTTGGGGGGCCATGGTAGTGCTGTCAAACATGGCCTTGGTCTCACCCATCAGAAGGTGGTTGATGCGCTGCAGAACTTCTCCTTCTCCTGGTCTAGGTCTTCAACGGGACTGGACAGGCCAGTTCCAGAGGTTGGTGGCAGCCTCAGAGGTTCCCCTCGGCGGTGAGGAAGCAAAGGAAACTTCCGTTTCCGTGGCCTGCTGGCATTCCCAGTACATGAACACTCCTTCCTTGCCAATGACTGTCCCACCCGCCCTTCTGCCACCTTCTCAGTGTGGGCCTTCTTCGGTGGAATCCCTGGAGATGAAGAACATCCCAGGGGCAGCTCATGGTTGGAAGGTCTGGAGCCCTCCTCTTCAGGCCTGGGAGACCTCCACTGGAGCTGTATGAGCTGCTGATAGCATTTCTTTTGTGGCAGGAGCTATACAGGTAGCCTGGGACATGCCGCTCTGTCTTGGGAGCTCTGGGTGCAGACATTTACCTGCAGAGCCCCATGCCTGGGCACAAAGGAATGCAGGCAGCCATGGGACACCAGGGGCCTGAAGGCAGATTGTGTTCCTGCAGTCACATGGAAGCTCCCCCTCTGATATTTTCTTTCTTCAGTGTCTTCTGACTTCTTAGGTTGCTCTTGGACACTGTCTACAGGGGCTCTGTGCACAGCCTTCCCTAGAGAGCAGTCTTGGACAGTCCTGAGTCCTGCAAGCTGGCAAGCAGCCTCTTCCTGCTCCTGTGCCATAGGAGGCATGTGCTTGATGATTTGATGGTCTGTGCTGCAGGAATCGGTGGAAGGTGCAACAGACAGCAACATTTTCCTCACCAGACCTGGCATGCGGAGGATGGAGGACATGTCTGCATCTCCCAGGAAGTGTAGAACGGTCTTCAGGACCCTGGACAAACACCTAGGAGGTGCTTGATTCAACCGCCAATGTGCCCTTGCAAGCCGGCGGCAGGATGACCTGTGAGTGTCCCCACGGTACCAGGCAGCCCAGAGTGGCCAACCAGAATAGGGAAGTCTGTGGGAGCTGGATAGGGCTTCATGGGGGATGCCACTGGCCGGTCCCTGGGGGCCAATGGTGAGGGGCAAAGCTTGCTCTGGGACATACCATGGCAGCAATTAGTACGGCGCAATTCAGAAATATAGCGGCGAGCACAAAAGTTCCTTCTAGTGCGGCGAACCGGTTTCAGGAGAAACAGCAGTTAGACCTGTTACCATGTCGCGGCTAGGGAAGGTAATGATTCTAGAACCCTGGGCACGTGCAGAAAACTGTTGACACAGGGCAGATGAGGCAGGGTCGTGCCAGTAAACGGACATGCACGTGCAAAGGTGCACATGCAAAGGTGCACATGCAAAGGTCCACAAGGGCATGAGCAGGGTCATGCCAGGAACAGACATGCACATGCAAAGGTGCATGTGCAAAGTTGCACATGCAAAGGTCCGCCAGGGCATGAGCAGGGTCATGCCAGGAACGGACATGCACGTGCAAAGGTGCATGTGCAAAGGTCCATGTGCAAAGGTCCATGTGCATGCACCAGATGCAAGAGGGATAGTCACAGAAACTGCGTGCCTGGAGCATACCTCGATCTTGGGGGGACTGTGGAGTGGGAGCACTGCGGTTTTGGATCCAGAACCTGCTGATTCCACCAGCTGAACATTGACATTTCCTGATCCTCTGGGAAGGGTTGTAGATGTTGGTTGAAGTGCAGCAGTTGTGGTGATGGCAGGGATCCCTCCTCTCGTGCTGGTGCAGTGCACGTGCCCCTCCTCAGAGGTGTCCAGAATGGCTGCACACCTGGGCTGGAGTCAGTGGAGGTGGTGGGTGGTGGGAGGGCTGAGTAGACTCTGACTGGCAGGTAGAGGGTGGCTCTTGGGATATGCAGCAGGTGGGTACTAGGGTGACACTGGTTGTACCTATGCTTCCAGTACAGGACAGGCCCATGCCTCCTTGAGGGCACTCTTCTCTGGAAAGGTGGGCAATGGCTCAGGTCCCAATGTGCACACTCCACATGCCACCAAGGGTGGAGGAGGGTGGTGGTGGGCTGGAGCAGGGCTGCCAGCGGGAGATGCCATGGGCCTCTGAAAGGGGAAGCAAGGACAGGAGATAGGTGGTGCACCAGCACAGGACTGGTCCTGCAGGTGTGTAGCAAGTGAGCAAGCAGGGATGGCATCACCAGGATATCACTTGCTGGGCCTGGGACAGGGACACTGTCCTCCGCTGTCACAGTGAAGGTGTGATCCAGCATTTGTATCTGGTGAGTGCAGGCGGTGGTGGGTTTGACAGCTAGGCGCTCTTGCAAAGGCAGGAATCCCTCTGCCCATGCCCCATCCCAGACCTGTCAGAAAGCTGTCCATTGCCCTGCAAGCGTTTGACCAGAGAGTTGTCCTGGTCCTGCAAGGGTCTGGCCAGACAGAAGGGGAACTGCTGGGGAGCAAGTTTTCTGGTGGTGGTAACTTGGGATCAGGGACTGTCTTCCTGCACTTCCTCTGGGAACACTGGAGGGGACAGCTGCTGAAAACAGGGCATGAGTGCCCCCAATCTCTGACTGAGGGCTTCAGCAGGGCAGGCTGGGAGGGGACTGGTACCCTGGTATACTCTCCTTTCCCTCTGTAGGGAAGCCAGACTACCCCAAGCTCATGTGCTCACAAAGTCTGGTTTTATTTATTTTGGGGCTGCTTTCTTCGAATTCAGTATAAATATTCTCCAATTGTTTGAGTGTGTCTTTGCTTAGCTGTTTTGGGGACACTAGTAGGCTTCCTACTGATTCCACAGTGGAAGACCTGTTCACCTGTGACCAATTCAATCCAACACAGACACCTTACAGACCTAGAGATTCCTCAGCATTCACTGTTGGGAGGTTCAATCTGTCAAGTGTATTGGTGTCCTGCAGATGGGAGGACACCCTGCCAGAGTTAGGTGTGAGTTTTGGACCTCAAACTTCCCATAACTTAGCAGCTGTGCATGCTCCTCTGCCCTCAGCTGTGAAGATCTGCCACTCTTCATCGCAGGTGGAGTGCTGGGTGGGTTTCTGGACTGTGAAAAATATTGAGAGCAGTGCCTGGAGGAGCCAGGCAGGAGGGACCCTCAGCTGGGACCACTGTCCAAAATGGATGCTCCTCAGGTCCTCTCACTGCCCGCGGGTGCTCCCAGGTGCAGCCTGCAGGGTGAAGGTGTCGCTGGTGCTCATGGTGCCTGGTGCTGTTATTCCCAGAGGTGAATCCTCCTGACCCCTTTTGGTGGTTACTGCCTGGCAGGATTGCAGTGGAGACCAGGACCCTGGGATAGAGAGGGATCACCATAACCCAGATGAGCTGTGTGCAACCACAGACTAGCACTCCTCTTCCAGTGGTGAAAAAGTTGGGTGGGGTTGCCAAGAACGTGAGCCTGAGACTCGGTGTGCAGGACCTCCCTGTGACAGCACAGCTGAGCTGGTACATGTCTGAATCTTCCTCTGGGGTGGCCAGGACCACTACTTTCCCAAGTGTAGTGAAATCATAGTACTGTCAGGAAAATGGCTGTGAGTTGGGATGTGTCCCCCACCATTGGCCTCCCTCCATGCTCTCAGGCTGGGAATTCTCAGTGTCCTCTTTCAGACCCCTTTTCCTGCTGCATAGGGCACAAATCTGGACACCTCCTAGATCATGCCTGCCTCTGGTGTCTGGGGCACTGTCTGCCTGGATGAAGGGGGTGAGGAAACTTGGCCACACCCAGGAGGTCCTGGAGCCTGAGATTGGTCAAGCTCTTTAATTTCTAATAAGAAATGTAAACACGGTCTTTATTTCTCATTTAAAAGAGCAATTATAAAAATTATATAAACAGTCTATAAAGAAGGATTCCAGCACCCAGGGGTCCTCATCATTGTCATTGGGGTGTACCATCTTCATGTTTTACTTCTAGATAGACTCCCCTTCCCATGAAAAAGGGGAGTCCTTAGGAATGCTTAATGTAGGGGTTTCTCAAGAAGGTCATTTTGACATACTGTGTATAGTTAGGGTGGGGACATATTGACTTAAGAGGTGACATGGTGGAATCAGGAAAATGAATGTTAAAGAAATTGAACTCAGATTTGACCAGGATTCCTTGAATGTGGCCTTACCTTTTTGAGTGTATGGATGGTGTTGTATGCAGGTGTTGTGCAGTCATTTAAAGAAATGTACATTGTGACCACAGATACACACCTAGAGGATGAACTTGCACATATACTAAGCCACACAAAGTCTTTGCTGTGATTGTCAACAATGTTCTGATTCACAAAGTATCGCGCTCCCTCTGCCCGCAGAGAGAGACACGACAAACGTCTGAAGCTTTGGAAGTTTATTGTGCACAGTCCCTCTCCTACACTTCTCTTACTCCTAGCTTCCCGCGCACTCCCAGCTTCCCTTCTCTCAGCTTCTCCCAGCTCGCGCCACTCCCAGCTTCTCTTCTCTCAGCTTCTTCCAGCTTCCGCGCACTCCCAGCTTCCAGCTCAGCTTCAGCCTCCGCCTCCTGCCGCTTCTTCGCTTCTGCCTCACTACTCTCCCACCCACCAGGCTATTATACACTTCAACCAATCAGGGGAGAGTACACGAGGTAAACGCGGACAGCTGCAAGCATAGGATAGGTACCACGAGGGGGGGCATGCTCTAGTCACATCGTTAACTAGCCAATCATTGGAATTCGCTGGTTGTTTACTGTATAGCTGGCCGCTTTTGGCTCAGCGTCAGGTGCCATCTTGACCATGCCCAAGGCTGGGGGTCCCGGAAACCCCAACATATCCCCCTTCTTTACTATTAAACTAAGGCTCGGGACCGTGTCTGTCTTAGGCTGAGTGGTCAGCATATGTCCTTACCTGTCATCAGAGCCTGCAGAGCATGCTGCAGCTCCTGTCTTAGGTTGGTACACAGCACCTCCTTCATTACCCGTCTTTGACTACCGGTCCAGCATCAAGAGCCATACTAATGGGGGGCTGTTGGCCTTTAGGGCGGTCATGGCCTGATGAAAGATAATTTGATCTCTCTATTGGCTAGCTCGTAGATGCATGCCAAAACGAATGAAGAGAAGGAGGCCAAGGCAAAGGAGTACCACCATAGCTCCTAAGCTAGCCCGCTGTTTGACAAATCTATAAACAGAAGAAAACCATATAGCCATATTAAATACAGAAACATATACATCCCAGTAGAGTTACAATACGGGCAACACAAAACAGCTCTCAGGGAATAAACGCATCCCAGTCCCAAAAGTTCTTGCAAGGTATCCACTTGTTCTTATAGTGAGTCCACTCTCTGATAGAGTCTCTATGGTCTGTAAGGCTGCAGCTGCACTCTCGGCCAAATGATCGTTGTTATGGTTGTGTCAATGCTGCTACTGCAAAGACTGTGATGGCAGTGATCACGGCTGTTGCAATGTCAAAGCCTCTCCTGTTTCTTGATGATAACACTGGCAATTCTATATCTGCAACAGAAACTAGGACTGGTAGGAAGATAGAAATGTGCAAATTGCACGGGTGGCAAAAGAACCATTCCAGCATTGTGAGAGATAGCACACGGTTAGTGAACAGTTAAGAGGTGTTATTAGAAATGTTAGTTGGTAGAAACATAAAAGGGAGGAAATACACAAGCTGACGTGGGAGGAAAAGCAATATACAGCTAGGGTCAGAAGAACGAGTTGCTCTACTCTGGGTCTGATTTGTAGTATGATTTCAACGGCAAAGTGCAAAAATTCCTCCTGTTAAAGCATAGAAAGGCTAGAGATATCCTTGTCACCAAAAACAGCACGACCTGAAAATCATCAGTAGAATTGACAGGCTTGTAGGGGAATCGGTGAAAAACAAGAAAAGGAAGGATAAAAAATGTATTAGTTAGAAGAGAAAAATATGGCCAGGATAACAATGGCCCATAGGTTCCGGGTTTGCCTTTCCGTCTGAGTTTTTGTTATTGGAGGAAGGCTCAGACTCGCCACTGCGAGGAGGAGCAGCATCACTTGCATGCTGTAAAACTCTGATTAGCCTTTCTGGAATCCAGACTGGAGTCTGTTGATCCTGTGGAAATACAAACAGACCCTCGGACCAACGAAGGACTGGATCCGGTCCTTTCCAACAACCTGTCAGGATATCTTTCCATTTTGCCCATACTTGAGGAGTATTATGGGGATTATAATGTCGATCAGCTGCAGAATGGCCGTCCCTATCCAGAGTTAAGAAATTTAGAATGAAAGAACTAAATTAAGTTTATCTTTAGGAGACTTGTAGGAGGCTCCTATTCCCCCTTTTTGTTTATTTAGACAATTTTTAAAGTAAGATGTGCTCTTTCCACAATGCCCTGTCCCTGAGGATTATAGGGGATGCCAGTAACTGATTGGATGTTAAATGTTTGTAAAAACAACCGGAAGCTTTTGGAAGTATAAGCAGGACCATTATCTGTTTTAATAACTTAGGTATGCCCCAGCCAGCAAATGCTTGTAGGCAGTGTTGAATGACATCTTTCACCTTTTCTCCAGAATGAGCGGAAGCCATAATGACCCCTGAAGCAGTGTCTACTGACACATGTACATACTTAACAGTACCAAATTCAGAAATATGGGTTACATCCATCTGCCAAATATGACCAGGCAGCAGTCCCCTGGGGTTAACTCCAAAGGATTGTACTGGGATTAAAGGAGCACATGTTGACAATTTTTTACTATTTGTCGAGCCATACATTTAGATATAGGAAATTTTCTGCTCAAAGTAGTGGAATTTACATGGAATTTTCATGAAAGAGTTTTGCTTGTTCCTCTATGGAAAAAACAAAATCGATTGGTGGCCATATCTACCAAGTCATTAGCATTGGCCAAAGGTCATGGTAAATTAGAATGAGCTCTTCATATGTCCTACTAGAATAGATGTTTACGCTGTAGGATAAGGTTTTGTAGCATAGTAAAATAAGAAGCTACCTGTGGACATGGAAGAAATATGAGTACCGTTTCAAGAACCTGTAAAGCGTTAAGATATATAAGCTATCAGATAGAAGATTGAATGGCTGATTATCTGCTAATTTAAAGGCTAATATTACAGCTGCAAGTTCAGTAACCTGTGCGGAGTTGGGTGGAACTATTATGGTGTGAAGTTGTTTACTGATAAGTACTGCACCTACTCATTTTTGGAGCCATCAGTAAAATAGGTTACACAGTCTTAAGAGGCTGGACACTAGTCACTTTTGGAAAAAACTATGGAGTATTTTTACAGAATTGAATCCAGGGATGTTGGGGATAATGGTTATCGAACTGAGCTGAAGTGCAACAATATAATACTGACCAATCATCATCATTATTAATTAGCCATTTCATTTGCTGAGTGGAATAAGAGTTATAATAATAGATGGATGGATTCCAAAAACAGTAATGCAAGATTTCTATTCCCTTGAATATTACCTGAGCCATAGCTTGGGGATATGATTGCAATGTTTTAGCCGGAGAGCGCTAGGGAGATTTATACTTTGCAGAGGTCCTCCTTGCCAAACTATGCCAAAGGGGTACTTGCTTCTCTGAGATTATGATTAAACTTAATGGTGAGTAGGATCACACCGATCAACGTAACACTGCTGAAGTTATTCTCTACTAGCTGTTAAGGATATCCGTGCTTAGGAGTAAGTTTCCTAGGGGAATTCAAGTCAGGATTACCTTTTCATATATCGCAATAAGGTTTTAATTCCCCTGTGGACAATTTTAAATAGGACTGATCCAGTTAATGTCACCTAAGAGTTTCTGAAAATCGTTCAAGGTATTCAATTGCTCTGTCCTGATGGTCAACCTTGTTGGTCTGACTGTAGTAGCAGTGAGCCTTGTACCCAGATATTCTTGGATCTCCTCTAATTGTAATTTTTCAGGGCTATCGTTAGTCCTCTCTTTTCTAATGCTTGAGTTATAAATTGTAATGCTTCTAACGAAACTTCTTTTTCTGGATGGCAAATAAGTATGTCGTCCATATAGTGATAAATCAACAATCTCTTAAACTTTGTTAGTAGTTGTTAACGCTTTATCTACGTATATTTGACATATAGTAGGACTGTTAGCCATACCTTGAGGCAACACGGTCCATTCGAATCTCTGGTCAGGCTGAGTGTGATTAAGAGAGGGCAAAGTAAAAGCAAATCTCCAACAATCATTTTTGTGTAAGGGTATAGAGAAAAGCAATCTTTTAAATCCAGAATAATAGTAGGCCAATTTTTTGGTAGTGCAGTGACAAGAGGGAGTCCACATTGGATGGGTCCCATAGGGTACATTTGTTCGTTTATGGCTCTTAAATCATGTAATAACCTCCATTTTCCTGATTTTTTCTTTGTTAAGAATATTGGAGTATTCCAAGGAGAGGTAGAATGTTGTAAATGACCTGCTTGTACCTGCTCTTGTACTAACTTATGAGCTGCCTCTAGCTTCTCTTTTGTTAGGGGCCACTGTGGAATCCAGCGAGGCTTATCATCTTTCCATATTATAGGGATTGATGGTTTATCAGTGGCCCCTAGGAAAAACCCAATCCATGAGAATCATTTTTTGGTGGAAGTAAAGGCAGTGGTTGGGTAGATCCTTGGACTATGTCTTCCTAATCCTTTTTTATCATCATAGTTCATATTTTGTAACATATTCTTACAGGAGTCCCTTGGTAAGTCTGATCAGTGGTGAGTTTCATATCCATTTGCTGCAGGACGTCTCGTCCCCATAGGCTAATAGGAACATTACAGACATATGGCTGAAATATTCCTGTGTGTCCCTCTGTATCTTTCCACGATAATGAGGAAGCACTTTGATTGGGGCTTTCTGCTACTCCTAAGCCTCTCAAGCTCTGAGCTGCTGTGATCAATGGCCAGTGCTTTGGCCAGACCATTGCACTAATAATACTTTTGTCTGCTCCCGTATCTAATAAACCTGTAAATTCCATATTTCCCACTTTAATTTTAGGAGGGGCCTCTGTCCATATCCATAGTAAGGTTTATTAAAGTGGTTCCTGTTGATCCAAAACCTCCTTGTCTTTTATTTGTATTTTTACTGGGCCACAAGAATGTTCGACTGGGCAATATAAGCATTTGTGCAATGCGATCCCTGGAGAGATGACCGTAATTCCTTTTGGTGAAGAGACCAAGGCTTTTATTTGTCCAGTGAAATCAGGATCAATAACCCCTGGGTGTACTATAAGTCCTTTTAGTGTTGAGGAACCTCTACCTAGTAATAGTCCTACACTGTTCTGTGGGATTTTTTCATGCCAATCAGTATCAATCATCTGCACCCCCATATCTGGGGTTAGTACTGAGTCTGGAGGTGGCACAGATGTCCAATCCGGCACTTCCTGAGGTGGCTCTGCGCTCCCCTTCTCTGTGGGAGGATACCACCGTCGGGGAACTTGTTGAATTACCCCGTATATTTGTTGCGGCCCCGGGGAGGGCCCTGTCTCCCGTTTTTTTTGAAGTTAGGATTCAACCCTAGGAAATTATCCTCCCTATCTCTAATAGGCTGACAGGCACTATTCCAATGACTTCCTCTTCTGCATCTTGGACATAGCCCTGGGGCATAAGGTGTAACAGATTTTACTATAGTATCTCTTATCTTTTGTTAGGGCATTATCTCCTTGCTGCTGATTTTGTGCATCTATTGAAACGTATTGGCCTTCTCATCTCAACATTTCTATCGGGAAACCTTGCACTATGGTTTCTGCAAGCAGTTTCAACAGCTATTTCTTGCCACTGAGCTTCCTCCAATTAGACATTGTCCTCCAGATAACACTGCTCTGCATAGCTGTCTCCAATAGTCTTAACTGCCTCTTTAAAGTTTTTCTAATGGTGATGGTATCTCCATTTGCTCCTCAAATACGGGCAGGTTCTACAAATTTTGAAGCTCTTTTTATTAGGCTTAGGTTTCTCCTACCTTTTTCCCTTGTCTTAAGTTTTCTGAGCAATTATTTTCTAGGTCACCACCACTCAATTTTTCCTCACTTTATTCTCTTTAAGCGTTCTTTTCTGTTACTATTAGATCCTGTTCATGAAGATCCCCCTTGTGGCACACTGAGCAGCTTTTCTTACTTTAGCTGTTTTTTTTTTTCTTTTAATGGCGTCCCATGGTTTTTTAATAGCTCCCTGAGGGGTTGCTGCATTCAGACCCCATTGTTACTAATTTGAATAGCTTTACTTTTGGCAGTTACAATAACAACAGTGGCCTAGCTGCCAGGAGCAACGAGATTACTGAAAGGAAAACTATCAAGTGTGGCATTAGAATTTTTATAGCGGCTTTTCACGTACTACCTACACCCTAATTGGACCGCTTCAAACGTGTTTCTACTTTCACTTTAATTAGACCGCGTTCCACGCGTCAGGACCGCCGACGGCGCATCCCGATACCTTTTAACCCGTGTTCCACGCGTCAGAACCGCTGATGGCGCGTCCCGATACCTTTCAACCCGACCGCACTCCGCGTGTCCCCAGGACCGCTGATAGCGTATCCTGATACCTTTAACTTTTTTATAACCGGTTTAACTTGTATACAAAAAAAAATTTTTTTCAAATATCTTACCTTGTTTTCTTTTATAAGGCCTTCATCTTTCCTTCATGTCCCGGGTTTCGGCACCAGTTATCGCGCTCCCTCTGCCCACAGAGAGAGACACGACAAACGTCTGAAGCTTTGGAAGTTTATTGTGCACAGTCCCTGTCCTACACTTCTCTTACTCCTAGCTTCCGCGCACTCCCAGCTTCCCTTCTCTCAGCTTCTCCCAGCTTCCGCGCACTCCCAGTTTCTCTTCTCTCAGCTTCTTCCAGCTTCCGCGCACTCCCAGCTTCCAGCTCAGCTTCAGCCTCTGCCTCCGCCGCTTCTTCCGCTTCTGCCTCACTACTCTCCCACCCACCAGGCTTATATACACTTCAACCAATCAGGGGAGAGTACACGAGGTAAACGCGGACAGCTGCAAGCATAGGATAGGTACACGAGGGGGGCATGCTCTAGTCACATCGTTAACTAGCCAATCATTGGAATTCGCTGGTTGTTTACTGTATAGCTGGCCGCTTTTGGCTCAGCGTCAGGTGCCATCTTGACCATGCCCAAGGCGGGGGGTCCCGGAAACCCCAACAACAAAGACCTTTCTCCCTCTTCTTAGATGGAACAGAACCTGGAGTCCTGGAAATTGCCTTTAAAGATTCAAAATTTGCTTTGGACATAAGAAAACATTGATGTTGGAAATGACTGTGAAAAAATTGAGTTAACAATTGATTTCTAAATGAGGAAGCACAATACAGTAATGCATAGTTCTCATATTATGTATAATATAAATATATAATTGCTTCTACATTATCAAGCTAAATTTCATGAGTATGTATTTGATCTCCTTTAAAGTTTATATCATCAGGACAAAACCCCATTTTTATTCTCTCACTGGGAATTATTTATTCCCACACTGAAAATTTTTCTTAGAATTGGGTTCAGTTTATATTTGCATACTTAGAGTCATATATTCGTGTTCTAAAAACATCTAGAGTCCCTTGCACATATTGTCTAGTAATTTATTTTAAATTGAATGTAATGATATGTATGTATGCACACACACATACACATGTACCTAGATTAGGTGTTAATATCACCCTTTTCTGCAAGAGGAAACAGAAGCACACAGAAGCTACAAAATATGCCCAGGATCCCATATGGCTTCCCTACTGAATATTTGTGTCTCCTCCTAATTTAGATCTTCAATCTCTAATGCCAGTGAAATGCCATGACAAGTGGGATCTGTAGGAGTTGGATTTAGATAACGACATGGGGACATGGCTGCCAAGATGAGTTGAGTGTTCTTAGAAGGTGAGAAAGAGACCAGGGTTCATGTGTTCTCTGCCAAGTGAAGACACAGTGAGAAGGCAGCTAGCTGTGAGCAAGAAGCTCAATCTGCTAGAACCTTGACATTGAACTCCCAGCCTCCCAAATGGAGAGAAAAAAAAATAATTTTTTTCTAACATTCCCAGGTTCAGGTATTTTGTTTAGCACTTGCAGCTGACTAGAACAGCTAGTGAAGAGACTTTGTTAATATCAAAATGAAGTGATGTATACAAAGTGGTCTATGAATATTAGCTATTGCATTATCATCTTCATCATCATAACCATTTTTCATAACCAAATGGCATAGGAGCTCTTTTCACACCTGATTCAATTCAAAAGGAAGTCACTGGACTTTTATCCAGCAGACAGGGGCTATGGACTGCTCTAGATGAGCAGTACCCAGATTTGCAGGTAGTTTGTGACCACTTTAAGGATCTACATAGACATTTGGCTGCTCTGTAATTGAGTTTTTTTGGGCCATCATGAGAATTATACCCCTGGTCAAGTCAATACCATCCCCTTTTAGGGTGGCCAAGTTAATCATGACCAGTCATTTACATCTTGAGTCATTCTAAAATCAATATGAATTTTCTCTTCCTCAGACACCTGTAAAAACATGAATGACAGGTGATGTCACTGAACAACTGACACAGGAGTAGAAAGCTCGAAGAGCCTGAAAAGGAGCCAGGCAATCAGAGAAGAAATTATAGCAAGGGTAGAGGAGGCCAATCTCTGTCCAGGGGGCTGTGGTCAGAGCCAGCAGTGTTCATTCTGGGACCTTCTCAGGATGGAGCCTTGGTAAGAGAGTAGATAAGACCAGCTATGAGCTGTGTGGAAGGAGGATGGATTTTGGATTCTGGTGGAACTAGATTGGTATTTTAGATTTATAAATTTATAGCTAAGAAACTCTGAAGAATTAGGTTCAATTACCTGAGATTCAATTTCTCATCCACCAATTGGACACTGTAAATTAACCTTATCTACAAAGATGGAGTGCAGACGTATGAGGTTATATTTGCAAAGCAATATTTTTTTGGCAATAGGAGACTGGAAAGTGCAAGAGGAAAGGATTGTGAAGCCAGGAGAAGCTGGTTGACATCCTGTCTTTTCAGCCTCCTACCTAATTGACTTCAGGTAAATCACTTTACTACTCTGAGTTTTAGTTTCCTTGTATTGGAATAATAACCGAACATCCAGCCCAGATTGTTTATAGTAACTATATGAGGTCACACATGCAAAGATTTGAGTGCAGGGCACACAGCAGTGTATGAACTCAGTGAAGAGAGGGTGCTATTTTGTAAATATGGTTTTTATTCACCCCAAACTGGGCTTAGAGGAAGTGTTCAGTTCCATGATGGGTTCTTCAGGGTCCAATCAAGAACCTGTTTACATCCCCACAGTAGGTAAGCTCAGGAGTGCTGGTAAGTGATAGAAACAAAAAATAATAAAGTAATGAAATACCAAATAAAAATAACACATGCATGAATTATTTACAGGTGCAGGCAGACCCCAACTGAAGACAGTTTGATGTAGGATTCTTTTTCATAAGCAGTTTTTATTATACTCAAGGTATTAAAGTAAGTACCAAATAATCGTGTAATCGGGATACTGTATTCATCAATAAAAAAGGAGAAACCACTACAGTATGAAGAGATATACCAATGACTAAAGTATACAGATCTGACAGTTAACAAACAACATGAACTGGGGAGGTGGCTTTCTTTTAGAAATGCTAATTTTTCTTGTAATGGGACAAATAAAATACAGTGTTCTAAATATGCATTATCATGAAAATAAAAAGAGCAGTCTTAATACTTATAGTATGAGCATAACAGACACCATTGCTGCTATTTAACAGCCTTAACCAACACATGCCTACCCCATTTCCTAGCTTTAAGGACAATCGCCTCTAAGGAATACTAGTGCAACATACCCTTAAATAAGTTTTTAAAGTAACACCTACAGACAAATCAACACCTTGTCAAGCTAGATATAACAATGGCAACAATTCTTCACAGGCAATTCTCTTAGAATAAATCCCCTTGACTGGCAGGATAAGGTTGTGCTATAGAACCTCCTTCCCAAAGTTACAAATCACCTTCTATGACCTGTCCCTACTACCCTCTTCCCCCTTCCCCACACTCTTATTCACCTTCCCCCTCCAAAAAAAAGCAGTTCATGGCAGTCTTTCTAGAAAATGGTTGATGAATGTCCCAGCATGTACACTTTAAAAAAAAAAGCACCTCTTAACACCAGAGGTAATGGACATGAATTGTGTTCTTGCATTTCATGCTAAGCCTTCACTAGGTCAAAAACGTGTGTTCTGAGTATTTAGATTTTTTTAAAAATTTAGATGCTCTGGGATATAATGGGAGAGAACATCTTGCTGTCCCCAAACTGGGGTAAGAAGGGAAAAAGAGATGCAAGTTGGCACTCCCAGTTCATCAAGCTTCCAGCCCTCTTCCTGGCTCAGTTCTTTCACAGGAGCTAATTATTGATTCCTCAGCACTGTTACAGGGACTGCTCTTCAAAGGCTGTGACCCTGGTCACAGTCCACCTGCAACAACCCTGCTCTGAAACCCAGCTCAAGAGCTTTACAGATGGAATCCTTCAGCCCTCAAGGTCACTAAACTTCATTAGTGTAGTTTAGAGTAGATGCTTAAGATTTGGCATATATTATTTAATATATTATTAGCACAACATTCTCCAGTTTCGTGTATAAATACTGATTTGAACATGGGCCAGGGCCCTGGATGCCACCATTTTTTTAGGTCAGCAACAATCCCATCTCTTTCTTGGAGACCTGAAAGGAGAGATGCTTCACCTGGTTTCCAAGGCCTGGCCCTCAGGGGAGGTGTCACTTTGGCTCTTGGCCCTGCTACCACCGCCACTCAGTTGCTGAGACCTCGATTGTTGTTGGCTTTGCACTGTTTTTTTCTCTGCCCCTTCTGCCAGTCTCCTCATTCTCCCTCACATTCAGGGAAGGATGCCTGCTGCATTCACTTCAAGGACCCAGCACTGAGAACATCTTCCCAAACTCTGACAGGGACACTGGGTTGGACAGATCCAGGCTGCCAGCCTTTGACTGGTTGGATATCTCAGATGGGCTCAGTGGTCCTGAACTAAACCTGACTCAAACTGTTTTTGAGTATCTTCAAACACAAAGTTACTACGAAACAGCATCCAACTCAGGCTGGCTCCCCACCTGGTCCTCCAATGATCTGCTACTGCCCTTGGTGACCACCACAGCCCCAGACCCTTTGGCACTGAAGCACAGCTGAGGCTGGTGAGGGATTTCATTGGAGATCCTCCCCACGTTTTTCAGGGCTGCCTAGCACTCGCCCTTTGCCAGTGTCAGTGTGGCTTGCAGTTCATCCCAGTATTCTCAGCTGCTCAAGCTGCAGACAGTACTTTCCCTTGATTCAAAATAGCTCTGGACTTGTTGATGGCCCTCTTGAGTTTCTTCTCCAGCTGTCACATGCTGCCTATGGCAGCATTGTACCTGGAACCTGGCTGCAGCCTCCTTAAGAACCAGCTTGCTTCTTCTCTTGGTCTGCCCCTTCCAGCCTCTCCATCCCTGCCAGGTCAACTGCAGCCTGTCATTCTCCAGTAGCCAGAGGTCACTTTGACAGCACAGAGCATGTCTGGGCCCTCTGGACATCCTGAGTGGCTTTCGTGCCTGCTGCTCCCCCACGCCCCACTCCATGCCTCCCAGTAGACTTCCAGTCCTCCAAGGCTTTGCCAATTTTCCTCACCATTCGTCCAGTTTCACTGTTGCCTCAACCATAACCAAGAGGAACTTGTGATGAGTATTCTCAGTTCAGTCTCCTGCCTGATGATAGCATCTGTGGATTGATTTAACTTCTCCAGTTATCCCTGTATCCAGGGGCCCACCTCTTCCCCTGCCATTCCCGATCATCTCTTCACAAGCCCAGCAAGATCAGGAATGATTGTGGCTGGCAACCAGGGAGGTTCCCCTGGTCAATTGACTTGGGACTTTTTGACTTTACAATGATGCAGAAATGACATGCATTCAGTAAAACCTATTTTGAATTTGCATCCTTTCCTGGATGATAGTGTGATGATCGCTCACGATGCTGGACTGTGGTTGGAGCCCTGCTCCAGCCAGCCTCAGGATCAGGAGAGGAAACATCTGACTCTCTACAGTGGGCTGTGGCCTCTTAAGTGGGCTGTGACCCTCTACACTGGGCTGTGACTCTATAGTGGGCTGTGACCCTCTACGTGGGCTGTGCTCAGAGCGAGGATGTGTGTAGAGTCGCTGCATTGGTACATTTTTGACTTTTAGTGTTTTCTGATGGGTTTATTACAACATCGCCCATGTAGTAGAGAAGTATAGGGCCAGACAGGGTCTAGGGTCAACAACATGCAATAGTGTTGTATTCCAGAGACAGCAGCAGCAGAGATTCAGTTTTTGGGATGGAGAGAACTGTTGTTCTAGTGTTTCTTTTTTGAACCATTTGACCTTGAGGTGTCTCCAAAATAGAGAGTCCCTCTCCACCTTACTGGTTTAGACAGGGCTGATGGACTTGCTCAGAGCAATAGAATACAGTGGAGGTTGGGATACCAGCAAGTGCCAGACCTGGTCTTGCCTGCCATGCTCTCCTTTTATGCTTCTTCATTTCAACAGAAGAACATGCTCTGAGGGATCCAGAAAAGGAGACCCATGGGGAATCTGAACCCAACTGGCAGCCTGGACCAAGTTTAGCCAAGACCAGGAGAACAAGTCACAAATGTTTGTTCTAGTAGTCACTGAAATGTTGAGGGTGTTGGCTACCCCATGAAAACTGACAATACATCCCTCTGGGTTAAAGGGGACAAGAAAGGTATGTTCCTGGACTGACTGTTTGACAGGAGTGGTGACATCAGCAAAGAAGTTCAGCCTTATTCCCCCACTTTCCTATTCTCCCTTGCAAGGTGGACTGACTCTCTCTCTGATCCCAATTAGAAGTCAAGAGTGAGTAAGGCACTGACTGAGTCAGGAAAGGTCAGCACTCACCTTCAGGGCCCCAGGTAGGATGCAGCAGTGTGGCCAGAGGGTACAGAAGGCCAATGGACTTACCCAAGCACAATTAAGAAGGAAGACAGAAACCCAGGCTCTTGGGCCAGTGACACCCCCTTTGGATATGTTCTTCCGAAACATTTCCTCAGTGTTACTGGTTTACCTTGTTCTGCCTGTGCTTGGGAATATTTGGGGAAGTGAAGTTCAGTGGAGTTAGCCAGCATGGCCTCCTTGAACTCCTATATTATTTTGTAAGTAAATCACATTTTAAAACTGCAGTGGAATACATGATGCTTGTTACAGACTGAATATGTGTCCTCCCACAAAGTTCATATTTGGAAGCCCTAATCCCTGCTGGTGGGTCTAGGAGGTGGGGCCCTTGGGAAGTGATTAGGTCACAAGGGTGGGGCCTTCGTGAGCAGGATTTGTTCCCTTGGAAAAGAACCATAGACAGCGCTCTGGCCCTCTTTCCACCATAGGAAGATGCAAGGAGAAACTGCGAGTCTGCAACCCAAAACAGGACTTCCCCAGAATCCACATCCCAGCATCTGATGGTGGACCCCCAGGTGGCAAAACTCTGAGAAATAAATTCCTGTTCTTACTGGCTGCCCAGTTAATTGTACCTTGTGGGAGTCTGAACCCAATAAGACAGTGCTGATCCATACTTTATCCCTATATGTAAGTACACACAATCCCTGGGCACATAAATTGAAATTAACTGATATTCCTTTTCACATAAAAACACATTTCTCATGCCAACCAAAAGATCTAGATCATTAACTTCATGTCCAAAGAGGATTTTCTGAGTATGAATGCTCTGTAACTTATATGATCTTCTTTTACTGAATATTGGGAAGATTGCATTGTGCTCTTAAGGATAATTTTGCTTCTTAACATCTTATTTCCTTAAGATGTATCCCATTAGTGTCTGTTTATAATGGATTACAAAGTGGTGGTGATGATAAGCAATGCATTAAGTTGGTTAGGAGTCACACATGTTAGTATATACATAGACCCCTCACAAAACTAACATTGCAATCCTCACACCATGGGCATGCCTGGAGGGAATGGAGAGGTGCAGTGGTGAGGGTCTGAAAAGAGGGATGGTTAATGACAGGAGCTGAATGGTGCTATTTCTTGGCAGATTCTTTGGATAAGGATTGAGTCCTAGGGGACATGATAGGAATGGTCAGAAGTTGATGGTCTCTTGATCATTTTGTCGTATGACAATTAATGACACTCAGTCTCAAGCACAGCTGCTCCTGGACCCTGACAGAAAAATATGATACAGAGCAGGGGAGGAAAAAGCTCTTCTAACATGCTGCAAGCAGGAATGCTCTGAATTGAGTCTAAACAAATAAAGGTTTGTTACACCATCTAAATCTGGAGGCTGACATTAGGGGACTGCATTATGACTTACAGGAACTTAGGCACATTTTTTGTTATAGGGCTCTTCTTCCACAAATTTTAAGATTATTTTACAAGTATGCTGGTGTGAGAAATATATGGAGATTATACAGTGAATTATTTTCTGTAACCAACAATCCAGAGGTGGAATCAATGGATCATACTATTATATTTCAATTTTTGAGGAATCTGCATACTATTTTCTGCAATGGCTGCAACAACTCACTTCCCACCAAAAGTATAAAGAGAATGGCCTGGAGGCCAGGCAGTGCATGGCAAGGTTGAGCCCCTGCAAGATAGCCCCTTCCAGTGATTGTGGCACTGTGGGAGTGAAGCTGCCTGGACCCTTGGATCCCACATCCCTGGATCATAGTGAGCCTGGGTACTGAATGCTCCAAAAATCTAAGCCACAATAAACCTTCTCTTTTACATTGATAATCTCAGAAATTTTGTTATACTAATAAAAGAATGGCCAAATGTCTCACTATCCCTCTCCCCTTTAGTAAGCCTCAAGGAACCCAATTCTAGAGAGTAAAGAATTATCTCCATCTCTTGCAGAGACCCATCCGTATCCATCTCCCTTTCTCTCAGATTGTGTACTGATATAAGTTTAAGAGAAGAAAGTTCTCTTGAGAAGGCACAGAAGAGCACAAGTTTTGACAGAATCTTATGCACTGATAAGGTCACAATTTATTTCAGGTTTTGGGATCAAGGGTAGCTTTCAGCTCATGTGTGGATACAGGATGGGGTGGCCTTGCATGCTCCACACAGTCCTAAGAAAGCAGTAACCAAATGAACCGCTCAGATGAAATTCAGTTCAATGTTCTGATCATGTTTTCATGAAATCAACTAGCCATTCTTGCCCAATTGCCATTAGTGCCCCTTAGTGATAGACCAAGCATCAGCACATCTTTTGAGGAAGCTCATGTTTGTCACTGTGTATGCAAACCAGGCTGCCACCATATGCTTCAGAGAGGGCAGCTCTTCTGATAAAATGGAGGCGAGAATAAAACAAGAACACATCCTTCTTTCCAGGTTTTCCTTTATTCTTACACACAAGAAGAAATTATTTCAAGGATCCTGTGACACCCTGACCACCAGGCCACACCTTGAGCAGCCAGGAAGCTCCAACAGTGCTCTGCAGGTCCTCAGCCTTACCTGAGCAGGGGAAGATGCCCAAGAGCTTAAATCACAGGGGACGCACCCACCATGCTCCTGGTGCTCTTGGCCAGATGCTACATGCAAAGAAACAGTCTCCTGAAGATATGATTCACAGTACTAAAAAATGGGTTCAAAATTGTACTTTTTTTAAAAATGAGACCTGGAACATTTCAGTCTTTGGTTTTGGGGGATTGACTTATTTCGCTTAGCATGATATTCTCCAATTGCCATAACTTCATTCTTTAAGGCTGAGTAATATTCCAACATATGTATATAGACCACATTTTCTTTATCAATTCATCTTTCAAGGGCATCTAGGTTGGTTCCATAGGTTAACTATTGTGAGTTAGCTGCTATAGACATTAAACTGATACATAATCAAATCAAACTTTGTGGTTTATGTATCAGTTTTAAAAAAGCCATTTTTCAAAGGAAATGGGAGCTGTGAATAAGTAATATTTGACATAACAACTGAGCATTAGTGGTATCTGCAAGGGTCCTGGAGTCAATACTCCATGGATACTGAGGGGGAACTATGTATTATCTTATTGGTTTGTTCTCTCTGGACTATTGTGACTAAGAGAGACACACAGACATGGGGGCAGTTTCCTATTTGTCCTCCAAAGGGTCCTTACCTCTTGGTGTTCACACCATGTGCAATCTCCTCTCACGCTGAAATGGGATTGGCATGTGTGGCTGAAATGGGATTGGCATGTGTGGCCAGTACAGCATGGCAGGATTATTGTGCAGCACCTCCTAGATCAGGTTGTAGCAGTGTTTTCATCTTAGTTGCTTCTTGGCACTCAGCTGAAAGAGCTCCATCTCTGAATCAGGAACTAGGAAGAGCAGGATATGGAATCTGTACCTAAGGCTTCTAGGTAATTGTATTATTACAATTATTGTGTATTAAATTTGGAGATCTATTGAAATAAGCTAGTCACATTATCCTCAACAGCTTTTCTGTGATCAGAACAGCAGTGCACTGCCTGATATTTGAGGGTTGGCTGTCAAACTGTGAGGTCCAGAGTCAGGTTTATGGCAGGTACCTCTGACCTATCCATAAAAATGGATTCATCACATTTTTTACACTTAATTCAATTTTTTCCTCTTGGGCCACTTTCAGTGCTCTGACCTTGTCAGGCTTCAGAATCATCAGAGGGGCTCCACAATTACAAGTGTCTGGGCTTCACTTGAGGCAAGTTTTTAAAGCAGAAGCTCTGCAGACTGGGTATTGAGAGTTGTTTTCATTACAAGTACAAAATTTTTTGTGGGTATAGTCGATATAATGTTGATATGTATTTGACACATGAATATGAGTCGTATTTAGTCATCTGCCATTTGTTTCTGTGTATTCCTACTTTTTCCATCTTTTGCTCCCACTACCCTGTCCCCTCCTGTTTTTTTTTTTCTTTTTCTTTTTTTTTTTTTTTTGAGCCAACAAAGGAGAACAGTTATGGGTTGGTTGGTTGTTAATTGCATTTTATTTCTTCAGAATAGTGATCATAAGAATTGTGTGACATATAGGGCTGTTGAGAGAGCTAATGTACACTGATTTCCTGTTGGATTCCATATTGAGTTTAATCATCCATCCATCCATCCATTTATTCTCTCAAACATATTAATGGAGTACCTACTGCTTCCCAAGAACAATTGTATCTAAGTACTGTGAGAGGACAGACCAGGTCCCTTCCCAGGTGACCCTCACAACCTGAAGGTGAAAGACTGATGATAAACAGATATGGAAATATTGTTGTTCCCAGGGATGACTCTCATGACATGAAATACCAGTAGGCAGCAAAACTATACCATTTTCTAAAAGGCATTAAGGAAGACTCACTGGAGAGTGTCCAAGGTATCATAGGGTATAGGTACTTGCTGAAGGATGCAGACTAGTTGTGATTAATACAGGTTCTAGCAACACATACTGAGAACTGGCTCCATCTGAGCCCTGGGCTGGACAATTGAATGGATACTACAATGGACACCATGATGTCTGGGAGCAACTCACCCAGTCTAATGCACTAACATTTCTCCTCTTCTTCTCCTCCTTTTCCCAATTCCATCTTTCTGGCATACTATCCACCAGTTGAATCAGAATCCTAAATTAGAACATTCATTGAGAAATGTCACTACCCAGCAGACTCCCAAGGCTGGTTTCCATGACTAAATCTCAGCAGCAACTTGACACCATAGGCGTCTTCCTTGTAATCACTTATGAGCACAAGGACTTTTCTGGAAAAATCAGAGAGAGGACTCCAAAACTTAGGGGAAGAAAATCAATGTCTAAATTTAACAGAGCCCCAAATTAACAGGATTCCATAATTGATTGCACTTTGCAATCCAGTGCAACAATTCTGAAGTCGATTTGAGGAAGAGGAGTTAGGTTTTTCTAGTTTTTAGAATATTTTCAAGATATGATAAATAGAACAATGTGTTGTGGACATATGTGTGCATGGACAATGCAAGGATGACATTACATTTAGACCCTGACAGTGCGAGAGGTTTTCTATAGGACACAGATGGAATCTCAAAGCAGTAATATAAAGATTATTTTTAAAAATAACAAATGCTAGAGAGGACTTGGAGAAAAAGGAATTCATACTGTAGGCAGAAATGTAAATTAGCACAGCCATTGTGGAAAACAATATGTTGATTCTTCAAAAAACTAAAAATAGAGCCACCATATGATCCAGCAATCCAACTACTAAAAGTATATCCAAAGGAGAGGGTCTTGTCATACCAAAAAAATACCTGCACACACATTTATTGCAGGACTACTGGTAACAGTAAACAGGGCATCCACCCAGATGCCCTGAAGTGTCTGAAAGGATCAAGAATATGTAATAATATACACAATGAACTATTACTCAGCCATGAAAAGAATGAAATCCTGTCATTTTCATTAAAATGGGTGGACCTGGAGATGATTGTGTAAGTGTAATAAGCCAGACACTGAGAGAGAAATGCCACACGTTCTCAGTGATTTGTGGAAACTAATGAGTTAGTATCACAGAACAAAATGGAAGCAGGGTACCAGAGACTGGGAAGAGCAGGGATGGGAGGACCCAGAGAAGTTGAAGTAGGGGGTCCCAAAACACAGGAAGGATTAGTTCTGGTTATTCTTTAACACAGTAGGGTAATTTTAGGTTAAAACATACACTTAAAAATGATATACTTAAAAATGAGTAGAAGAACACACAATTCCCAACACAGAAAAAAGTAATGGTTGAAGAGATGGTGTCATACAACTACTCAATACCAGGCAGCCTCAAGAAGGCACATTGCCACAGGGAGACCTGGCATGCCTTTATTCGAAGGGTGAGTGGGCAGCTCCTGCAGTGAGAAGTCCTACTTAGCCTATATGCAGGATTAAAACAAAGCCAGCAAGATGCCAAGCGTGATATCGGGGTTATATATGAAACAGCTTCATTGTTCCTGACTTAATATCTTTCATTGCTTCCTGCATATCAGAGTGAGGGAGCATGACAATCCC